>NC_084495.1:23750000-23865000 GCF_030035675.1 Rhineura floridana | reverse complement strand
CAAAAACCACTTTTTTGTTTTGTTTTTCCAAGATGCTTACTTTACTATAGTACATCTTCAATTATAATAAGGAACAAGCTCACGCTGTGTTTTCTTCTTCTTCAAGCAATGAAAGATCTGCTACTCCACAGGAAGATAGAGTGGTACAGCTTCATCTGTACATCTACTCAAAGCCATGCTCTGTAGTCTCACTTAAATCTTGAAGATACATATACATACTGCCAATATGTCCCTAGTCTTCTCATTTAGACAAAAAAAGCTACAGGAGCTATTTCCAACTTTCATTTCAGCAAACACATTGAGGAAAAGCCCTCCGGCTTCTCTGTTCTTTGCAAAGTCTGGTAATGTTGGGATATAGTACTACAATGTTTTGGAAGTCTGGGGGGTATTGCTCCATACCTGATAATGAACCAATTAACTTTGATATTTCTGTGCAAATCGTTCTGAGAAAAATACAGCATATTTGCCTCAGTATAATATCAGGGTTATGAGGTTCTCTCTGCCTTTTTTATAACACTTTTCCCCACCTGATTTTCCATCCCTTATCAATTTGATTTCCCTTTTATATGATTCTAGGCTTGTTCAAGGCACACCTGTGTTAATAAGCTAATTCACACATTACAAAGAACACAGGTAGAAATCTGTCTCTACACAGAGACAAAGTATAGGTGCAGCCACAGAGAGGAGTCTGTCCCATGTTGACACAGGAACATAGGAAGATGCCTTATACTGAGTCAGGACAATGGTTCACCTAGCTCAGTCTGGTCGACACCGATTGACAGTGCCCCTCCAGTGTTACAGGCAGGAGTCTCTCACAGCCCTACTTGGAGATACCATTTACTGAAACTGGGACTTTCTGAATGCAAAGCAGATGCCTTACCACTGAGTTACTACAGCCCTTCCTCAAGCTAGAAAAACTCAGCCAGACCCTCCATAAAGAATCCCAGTGGGAGGGCTGGTTCCTAAGGGAGATGATAGTCCTTTGTGAAGCCTGGCCCCAATCTGTTTAGGGCAGCATTCCCTAATCTGGTGATCTTCGGATGTTTTCAACTATATCACTCCCATCAACCCCAATTAGCCAGACAGAGTCCAAAGGCTGCTCCTTGAAGAGACTCTAGTTGTTCAAAGGACAACTTTTGGTGGAGCATAGGAGAGATGGACTGGAAACAAAGTCTCAAAAGTCAGAGTCTTAGTCAACTTTCAGTCATTGTCTGAGCAAGTTGTTCCTTAGAAATTATTTCTGAAGTGGGAACAACTGAGCTGCCTTGTTCAGTGGGCTTTATTCTGCAGGATCAGAACAGGACAATGAACACCCTGGGACCTGGGACCCAAGGCCCACATGCAGAACTCAGCCTAATTTAATGTGGATAGCAAGGAAAGGGGGAATTAGGGGAAGGGGTTGCAGAAGGAGGAGGGAAAGGATTCTCCTCTGCCTTCAGGTATATACAAATATTTTCAAATTGTCTGAAGCAGATGACATCATCTTCATAACCATTTAAAAGAACTTTTAATTAAGTTCTGTTGTAGTTTGTTAACCACAATTCACTTTGACAAGTACTTGATCCAGCATGCTGTTTCAAACAGCATTTATATAACCTCCTCACTTTAGTTAACAATACAGTTTGCTAATTGGTAGATATATATGACATCTATATATGATGCAAAAATAGCCAAGAGGAAGTCTCAGAATTTACCAAGCTTCACAAGGTGGGGGAGAAATATCACTAACTTTATGAAGTGGAAATCAAATACTTAGGTTGAATCCTGAACAGTTCCATGATTGCTTGGCCCCATATTGCCTGCAGTATAAAAAGCAGGCTTATATTTCATACATACCCTTCCAAGAATCAATATAAAGAAAACTCTTCTAGATGCCACCATTTGTACTTTCAGACAGTGATGGTGGGATATCTTGGATCCTAAAAAACCATGTTATAGTTGGATTCTTGAAAGGAAGAAGGGAGGGGAGAAAAGATGTGTTTTCAATTCAGTTGTCCTGTTGAAACTGAGAGCTGGATCCTGGCTAAATTAATTGAACTTAGGGCCTGATGAAATCATTGGGACTTACATCATGACTGTTTTGGCCCACTGATTGCAGTGGGTCCTAAGATCAACTAACTTGGTAGGGATCCCACCCTCAGTAAATAAGTAAAACAGCTGCATAAATGCACTCTTAATGTCCCACTCTTTAGTGGGGGCAAATTTGCCACACACACCCTTTATGGAAAAAGACTTGAGATGGTCACCCTAGGGGACAGAGCTTTGGGGATCTCATGTGCTGGAGTGCCCAATGAGAAGCGGGCAATCAAGCTATTATTTAAGTCTGCTCCACCCCTCAATCTCCTTCTGTTTTGCAGTGCCCATCCTTCCTTCCTCTACAGTGTGAGTTTTTGCTTGTCATCCTTTCCAGGAGTTGAATATGAACTTTGTGAGGAGCTCCTGATTGGACCTTGGGACTCCTATTTTTCATCTACTCCCAGGGCCAGCACCAGAGGATGGCCAGGTCAAGCCCTAGCTGAGGGCCCCTACGGCCCAGAGGGGACCCTGAAGGGCTCCTTCTTAGGGTGGGAGGGTAGCACTAGCATTCTGCAATCCACCATAGTGTCGGCTTCTGGCTTCTGGCCCTCCCACGGATCTCAGAGAGGGAGCTCCTGGGCACTCCCCCCATACAGTCATTGCTGGCTTTAGTAAGCCTGCATGCACACCCCACCTACCTCTCCAGCCCCTTTGAATGATGTGTGTGCTGTGCACACATGTCTAACATACACCAAGATGGTGGCAGGGGCTACCGTAAAGGGCTGACACCCCCACTGCCATCTTGGTTGATAGCAGGCATGCACGCACAGTGCACATGTCATTTGGGGGGGGAGAGGTACGTGGGACAGGCAGGCAGGCTTATTGAAGCCTGCACTGACTTCATGGAGGGCTTGAGCTATGGAGCCATGGGCCTGGGGCTGTCTGGTACCCAAGGGCCCAGTCATGCCTGGTGCCAGCCCTATTTACTTTGTGCTGTAGAGTTCTTTGATTTGCTAGTGATGTATGTACTTATTTGGTCTGTTTGGCATTCATTGCAGGCAGATAATTTAAGAACTTAATTTGACAGGTACCCTAAGGCATCATTGGGTTAAAGTCATTCTTGAGTCATCTTCTACAGCCTTTGGCTTGGGGGCTCCTTGGGGCTGCCCTTTAGGCCAGCCATGCACACCTTGGTGAAAGTTGGATAGTGGGGCCTGGATGTGCAGGTAGGGTTCACATACCCATGGCTCACTTAGTTGGGAAGGAGAAGTTTTCTCCCAATCCTTGACTTGGAGTCATAGAATTCACCTGTTTACATGCCTGGGGGAGTGGAGAGATGCTGCTCTCATATACTTTAATTCAATCCCACTTGCCTCTACATAAATAATTTGGTTATGGTTTGCCAGATCTTCTATTTGAATAAATATGGCCTTTAATCTTTCTCATTAGTCTTCTTCCAAGGTGTGTTGGCAAAAGGTTCTTATGTGCAGTTAATAGAATCAATGGGTTACACTTGGAAGACCATTCTTGGGTTGTAGGGCCAGAGCAGGGGGTATTGCATATTTAAAATATTCTCCTCCTCCCAAATTGCAATTTCTTTTACAAAGAAAAAAATGATGCCAACAAGATTTCAAGGATGAATGTTTTTCTCTGGCATGCTATTTTTTTTAATATATACAGAGATTCCCCCACCCCCATTAGGAGAGGATTCAAGCATGAAATGTCTCCACTTGTAGCTTGTAATGACTACAAGCTTGACTACTTGATTCTGCAAACTCTGTAAACTTGCTCCTGCATATGCGACCCAAGGAATATTTTTAATATATCAATCTATTTTTTCATTCAAATGTGTCGATCTGCAACATTTTCTTGTAGCATTGTATGCCGAAGGTGGCAAGAGAATAAAATTGTATTTGCATAACTGTTTTATTATTGTGTTTGGTTAATGTTGTTGGGAATTCTAATCCCATGAACACTAAGCAGAACAATGCAAGGATAATAGCTCCACAGATTTATTAAAAGAAAAGACCTCATAACACTTCAGGGTGCCCAATATCCACTCAACTTTTAAAAAAAAAAAAAAACAGAAGCAAATACAGAACAAAGGGCCATGAGAATGGTAATCATTACCAAAACCAGAAATGTGTCAGCATTTTGAACAAAGACTAAACACAAGTTAACTATGCCCATGATGCTCTGGAGTACATATAATGAGACTCTTCACACTAGTCCCAGGGTATGGTATGAAGGCACATGAGGTCACAATATAGCTGGCTCTAAGCAAGTCTGGATCTATTCAATTTCTGGATGGAAGACTGTCTGGGACTGTCTGGGAACTGCTTGGAGAATGCAAAGCTTCTCAATAAAAACTGATAGGGTGCAAACAAAAGTTATGGTAGGAATGAGCCAGCGGTCAGAGCACTCAGGTTATTTAGACATCTTGGCAAAGACATCTACCTGGTTCTCAGACAAGCTGAATGCTTACACTAGGGCAATAATTCCATAGCTGGAGCTTAGCCAAAACCTCAGGAATGAGGAAAGTGTCAGAGAGTGAAATGCATGAATAAGAAAACAGTTACAGTTGCAAGTGGGGAGGAACAACAGTTAAGCCAGAAGGGGATCAAAGAAGCAATACACATGGCTGTCTATTGTCAGACAGAGGTTAAGTGAAGAAGTAGAAAATTCTATTGGGGCCAACAGTGACTGTTAGCTAATCAGGCATTTATGGCTGAGGATGGTGAATGAGTTCAGGAGGATTCATTAAGTCCACAGTTTTTAACGTTATTGAAATGCCTCTATCATCCCCGTAGGCAAAGTTCTGACTTCACAATCCAAAGGAGTCCTGCTGAAAAGCCCGACAGTCTTCCTGGTAATAGGCTGAGATCCAATTGCACTAAGCAAATCCTTTTGTTACAAAAGTTTCCAAGACTATTGTATAATGGGATGCTTCAAACACAAAGACAAGTGTGAAGTTATTACTCAAAGTAGAGGAAAGAAAGGCTGCAGAGTTCACATGAAGCATGATAAAACTGAGTTTGGGATTTGGGAATTCGTTCAATCTGGGCCTCTTCACTGTATCCAGAAGCCGGTATTACCAAGCATTATGGACTCCCTTGCAGCCTGAGCATTAAACCTAGTCTACAAGCACACTGCTGCACACAGATTTAATTTCCCCACAGACTGAAGGTGTCTGCCTTACCAATCATGTAGAGTTAGCTGTTGAATTTTATTTTACCAGGCTTGTGTTGATCAAAACAAGTGTTGTATAAAAAAGCAATTCTGAGACTGCCCAGTATTATTTGTATTTCAAGTTGTGAATGCTTAGAGCTGGTGCAGATGGCATCTTCTGACACTCACCCACAAAGAGCTGTAACTTAAAACCACCAGTTCAAGATGTGTTCTAGAGAAAGCAGGTTCCCTCCCTCTTCCTCCCCACAGTAACCAAGTCTCCAGCCCCCCTTCCTTCCTATCCACCTCAACAGTAAGCACAGAAACTCAGGCACATGGATTTAGAAGAGAGAGTCAGCGTTAGGCTGAGCAGAAGGGGAATACAGAATATTGCATTACAAGGCCAAAGAACACATCCACACCAAAGTAACAGAGAAGGTCAACATAGAGGCAGTCAGTTAAGAACAAAAAAAGGAACCCCCCTAGATCAGGCCAAAGGCCCATCTAGTCCAGCATCCTATTCTTACACTGGACAATAACACTCTCCCCACTTGTGGTTCTCTGCAACAGGCATTCAGAGGCATGCTGCCTCCAAAATTGAGGCACTGTGGAAAGTGGAAAGTACTAGCTATCATGGCTAGTAGCCATTGGTAGCCTTATCCTTCATGAATTTGTCTTAACCCTGTTTTAAAGCCATCCAAGCTGGTGGCCATCACTACCTCTTGTGGTAGCCAGCTGTATAGTTTAACTATGTGCTGTGTTAAGAAGTACTTTCTTTTAACTGTCCTGCAGACAAACAGCCCAACCAAAGGGAGATGGGACAAGCACTTACAGGAGCAGCAAGGAGAAGGGCAGGAAGACAGCCAACTTAGAAACAGGGCAAACAGGTGGTTTAAAAGCTAGGACACAGAGGCAGGCACAGAGAAAAGGCTCCTAGTTTGAGTGCCTGGGAGAGAGGGAAGAGCAAAGACTGATGATATACTCCAACATTGTGGAGGAGTGGAAACATTTAAAAGATTGATCACCTGGACTTTACCAGGAGCACTTTGGGTCCATCATCACCCTGTGAAGAGGAAGAGCGCAGAAATGTGATGAATAGGGTGCTTGAAGTGCTAGTTCCCCTCTGTTTAGCACTGATTTAAGGTCTTGGGTACTGCATTCAGTTCTGGACACCACACTTTAAGAAGGATGCAGACAAACTGGAACAGGTTCAGAGGAGGGCAACAAGGATGATCAGGGGACTGGAAACAAAGCCCTGTGAGGAAAGACTGAAAGAACTGGGCATGTTTAGCCTTGAGAAAAGAAGAAAGAGTTAATTTCAATGTTATTAATGGTGGCAAGACAAATAATAACACAGGTGAAGAACTTGGGTGGGCTGAATACCTTGACCTGGTTTAAAAATATTTGGAATATGGCAGTCTTAGGAGGGGAAAATCACATATAATTTAAGTCTCCTAAATGGAAGAACTAATCCACAGTCCTTTAATACCACCTGGTGGAAATTTATGGAATATACTATTGAACATGACTTGTATGACCAACTTCCCAGTATAGATAAAAGGATATGGTTATCATGATAATATATGCTCAAATAATGAAATATAGAGTTATACAGATACGTATTGCAAACTGCTATTGGGGAGGGTTATCAACTTTGATACTTTATGTTACGTTACTTCATAAAACAATAATATATATATATATATGTATTTTTTAAAAAGGGAAGACTGAGGGGAGATATGATAGCACTCTTTAAGTACTTGAAAGGTTGTCACACAGAGGAGGGTCAGGATCTCTTCTTAATCGTCCCAGAATGCAGGACATGGGATAATGGGCTCAAGTTACAGAAAGCCAGATTTTGACTGAACATCAGGAAAAACTTCCCAACTCTTGGAGCAGTATAACAATGGCACCAATTACTTTGGGAGGAGGTGGGCTTTCCAAAACTGGAGGCATTCAAGAGGCAGCTGGACAGCCACTTGTCAGGTATGGTTTAATTTGGATTCCTGTATTGAGCAATGGAGTTGACACGATGGCCTTATAGGCCCCTTCCAACTCTACTATTCTATGATTCTATGATCATCCATGACCATCGACTATAGCTGCTGGTGGTGCTGTGAATTGGAGTCCAGCAGGATCTGAAGGGCACCACATTGGCTACCACTGCCTTAGGGTATTAAAAAGTAGCAAAACATAAAAGGGTTTCTGCATTTTCTCCTTCAGTAGGTTAAACAAGAAATCTATATTCGATATAGTCTATTTAAACATGACTTTCTAAGTCACATCAACAGACCCAAATACATTCTTCTTAGGCTGCAATCCTATTATCATGAACCTGGGCATAAATGTCATTGAACTCAGTGGGACTTCTGAGTAGAGAATAGAATTGCACAGTGCAATTTAAGAAAAAATCCTCTGCAATGTTTTTCCAGAAATGCATGCATCCTAATTGTTTTCAAGGCTTGGTGATCAAGCTAACATACAACTCTCAGCCTACTATATCCATAAGCTCTAATAGTAGTAGTAGTAGTAATTAATAAATTATTTATAATAATAATAATAATAATAATAATAATAATAATAATAATAATAATAATATGTTCTCTAGAAATCTAATGAAAATCTGGAAGAAGTTTTAATTTGCCAATATCCAGGACCTTCAAGAAGCCAGAGAAGGGCCCGTAATTTATTTCTTCTTGGGCCTTAGTGAAAAGGTAAATAGACTATCCATTAGGTCTGAAATTATATTTCACCAGTTCCTTGGGACATCCAAGACCTTATCATCACAGTATTGGTTAAAGTATGGCAGTCGTAAATGTCACGTCTGTCAGGCTGTACAATTCTGAGCCTATCAGTGCTAGATTTACTCTGGGTAAATGTCAGTGCCATTGAGAGCTGCTAGAAAAGCAGATTTTTCTCCTCTGACAAGCACTTAACAATAAATTGTCTGGCTGGTGTAATAGCAGCAAACTAATGACTTGGTCTGTCTTTGTATGATGACTTGAGAGATAGAGCTTACTTGATTTGACACTGAAGGCAAGTCTCCCCACCCACCCGTTCCACATATTCCTTTTGGTTTCCATTTATTGCAAATAAAGATTGTCTTTGGCTAATTTAACCAACTAAGCAGCAAAACAGAATGTTAACATGAAAAATTATACCCCTGTATCATCAACCATTTAAACGTATTAATTATTACCATTCTTCTTCTGTTTGTTTTGATACAGAGAGCAAAGGAAAGAGGGGGAAAATCCTTCTTATATTAAAATATGCTTGAGAATTCTATGCTTGCCGCAGTTATCTTAGTTTATGGAATCCTCCTGATCTGAAGCCCCTTCGTAGATGCAACTAGGTAACATTACCCAACCCTGAACTTAATGGTCTTACTGGGGGGGAGGGAGGCTTAAGTGGGAGAAAGGCTTTAGACATCCATGTGTATATTGATGGTGAGGTCACAATTTGCATTTCTCTCTCTCTCTCTCTCTCTCTCTCTCTCTACCCCTGCCATTCCATGCTTTAAAATTGCTTCTATATTTCTGACAGAGCAAAAATAAATAAATAAATAAACAAAAGAAAAATATGAATGAGTAAATCAGGGTCTCCAACCCTGAGAGAGAAACACTCTGAGGATGCACAAGTTTACATTTGAAACTCAGCGAATTCAAGTCACCAACTTGACTGCAGAAATAAATGGAATGTTCTTCTGTTGCCTAGATGCTACAGACATTTACTTGGGAACAAGAACCATTTTGTGGTAGAAAAGGATAATATATTTGTCAAGTATTATTGTTATTATTATTATTATTAATAATAATAATAATAATAATTTAAAATCTCTAAGCTGTATACATGAGTGTCTGTAACCATGAATATACCCAACCAGCCACTATAAATTGTTAAGGAGGAGGAGGAGATAAATGTGGGAGAGAAGGATGCTGTAGCAGCCAGTGTAAGCCTCAGTGGGCCCTGCATGTCTAGTAGTAGAATGCTGAACAAATGCTGATGTGGGGACTGTCTGCCTCTGCCCCATCATCTGCTGCTCTCTGGGTGGTTGGAGAGTGAGGGAGAGCGCACAGCGGGAGCGGGAACCGGGGCCCAGCAGTAGTGCTTTTAGAGGCAGCAAGAGCCCCGCCGCCAGTGCCACCAGTAGCGCTGCCAACACCAGCAGGCCCGCCGAGACTCTTCCCTGCACAGCATACCCCTTCCTCATGCCGGTCCCTCAGAGGCCTTGGTTCGGCTTCAAGCATGCAGGCGGGCCGGAGGCGGCTGAGGCGGTCGCACCAGCTCGGTAGAGGAGGAGGAGGAGGCAACAGCAACAGCAGCAGGTCTGTTTCTTCAGGAGCCTTGCCTGCATGTTCTTTCAGGACTAATCTAACGTTTGCCTTCCTGAGCCGCTTTAAGGAGTGAGTTAGCTACCGGGAAGGGCCTACCGTAGGCACCAAGCCTCCTTCCATCATGGGACTCAAGGCAACATACGCGAGGTTTCTTTGCAGATATCCATCCAGGCCTGACATACGCAGACCTGCTTAGTTCCAGCTAGGTGGTGGACTCATAGACTTTTGTGCTTTTAGACAGTACCTTGGGGCTAATTTTAGCGCTGCAAGTGTTAAGTTGGAAATGTAGATTGTGATGGTTATTGTTATTTAACTCTTGTAAATTGTGTTTTGTAAAACGTATTGCTTTATTATATTGATTTATTGTTTTATTGATGTATTCTTATATTGTATTTTGATATTTGTGTCTTCTGTAAGCCACCTTGGGGGCCTTGGGTCAAAAGGCGGGGCATAAATAAATAAATAATAATAATAATTAATAATAATAATAATAACAACAACAATAATAATGCTGAGCCAGATGAACAGTCCATCAAGCTCAAGATTTCTATTAACAGAAGCTCTCCTGGGTTTCACACTGGGATCTCTCCCAGCCCTACTTGGAGATGCCAGGGATTAAACCAGGCACCATCTGCCTGCAAGGCAGATGCTCTAACACTGAGTCATAGCCTTTCCCCTTCTTCAGCCAGCAGATCCAGCACTAGCTGCACCAGTCATCCCCCTTACAGAAAAATCTCACCTTTCTCTGCCTCCAAATTAATTGGACATTTTTAGTATTGCAGTAGAAAGCAGGAGGGGGTGGTTTTTGAGTGCACATTTATTATTTTTATTTATTTATTTATTTGATTTATATCCTGCCCTTCCTCCCAGCAGGAGCCCAAGGCGGCAAACAGAAATGCTAAAAACACTTTAAAATATCATAAAAAGACCTTGAAATACATGAAAACAAAACAATTTTTTTTAAAAAAAAGCTTTAAAAACATCTTTTTTTAAAAAAAGGATTAAAAACATATTATTAAAGAAACCATATTAAAAGCAATTCTAACACAGACACAGACTGGGATAGATCTCAACTTAAAAGGCTTGTTGAAAGAGGAAAGTCTTCAAAAGGAGCCGAAAAGATAGCAGAGATGGCGCCTACCTAATATTTAACACTCATACTCAATCTTCCTTCCACTATCAGTCCATTTTCCCCAATCTCCTCCCCCAATAAAATGTCCCAGCAAAGGGGAGCTAGTAACAAGCAATGCAGGGGGCACAGGATTAAGCTTGCCTTTCAGCAAAATGTAGCAAGGAATTGCCACCATGGTCCCTCCAGTTACTGCTGAACTCTAATTCCCAACAACCCTAGTTAGCATGACCAACGGTCAGGGAAGATGGATGCTGAAGTGTAACAAAAGCTGAAGGATACCACATTGATTTACCCAGCCCTATATAAAATGTGGATTTTTTAAAAAAATTAATAAGTGAAGCATTTGCAAAGCAATTCATTAGCTCCACTTCAGCAAAGAGATCTGGTAATTCAAATCTAGATGATTTGGAGAGAAATGTTGGAACTTTCCCTAGTAATGATTACAACTGGACATTGGAATGTCTAATGCATGCCCAAACTGAGTTGCTCAAATACTGGAGCATTTTCTGTTTATTGATGGTATAATATATTTGCAGTTTTGTTCTTTTTTACTTGACACTTATTTTAAATTTTGATGGGATGTGAAAAGCAGAAAGAAACTGAGCACACTAAAGAGATTTTTATTTCTTTCTTTTTATTTCTTTTTTAACTCCGTGGAACCATTTTCATTACATTTTCCTTATCAGTGTTAATTTGATTAGTATTCCCAACAACAACATTATCCAAACCCAATACACAATAATAGCACAGTTATGAAAATGAAAGTTTATTCTCTTGCTACCTTAGAAGTGCTGTGCTAATTTTAACACGTACAAGGATGATAATGTGCTCTTTTTAATAAAGTTATGTTATGCAGCAATTGGTAGCCTTGGATTATTTTCGAGGTGCATGGTGAAGACTCTACTGTGACCCATCACCCTGTGCTCTTAATATACAAAATCATTCCTCAAAGAGTATCTCTAATTATTCCATATGCAAAGCTCATCAAAGAAAACACCAACATGGCATCTTCTCTCTATTTTTGAAGTGCATTTATTATGAAATGAAGAACAGAGTACTTGCATTAAGGTTCTGGACAGCAGCTGAGCTGATGTTGCATAGTGGTTAAAGTGTCAGACTAGGATCTCTGAGACCTGGGTTCACATTATTTATCATTACATGAGAAGAACAAGGAGCTGAGGGATGGCTCAGCAGTGACTGCTGAAGGGGAATGAAATCACATGGGTGGATTTAAAGCAGATCCACACCATCCATTTAAAGCACATCCACTGCACATTTGACTTTCCTGGCAACTCTGGTTTTTCCTTTGCAAAGCTACACATTCCTAGCACATTTAAGAAACTATGCTTCCCATGATTCTTTGGGGGAATTCATATGCTTTAAACATGAGTTGGATGTGCTTTCATTGTATGGCAGCCCTGATAGTTGATTGGCTGAGGGGTACAAAGGAAGTATGTGAGACAAGAGGGAGGGGTTCCCAGTGGAGAACAGAAGGAGAGAGAAAAAGCAGAGAACAGATGAATGGGGAAGTAAGTAAACAAGTAAAATATAGAGCCTTTATGGAAAGAGAGTTGAGGACAGGAGAAAGACTCTGTCTAAATGGGATTGGGAGAGGGATGAATCTTTGGCTGGTGACCCAGCTATGACCTTATCTGGACAGGATAGTCTGACTTCTGTTGTTTACGCCCTCCTAGCCTCTAAACTAGATTACTGCAATGTGTTGTATGTGGGGCTGCCTTTGAAGATAGTGCAGTTGGTGTAGGATTAAGCAGCCAGACTGCTCACTGGGACTAGATGGTCTGAGCACACAACACCAATTCTGACACAACTACACTTGCTACCAATTAGTTTCTGTGTTCCATTCAAAGTGCTGGTTTTGACCTATAAAGCCTTATACGGCTCAGGACCCCCATACCTCAAGGACCGCCTCTGCCCATATGAACCAACCCAGACCCTGTGTTCAGCATCTGAGGCCCTTCTTCATGTGTCCCCTCTGAGGGAGGTGCGGAGGGTAGCCACACTAGAGTGGACTTTCTCAGTGGTGGCCCCCTGCCTATGGAATGCTCTCACCAGGGAGGCACAGCTTGGGACCATCATTATCTATTTTCTCTAAGCAGTGTACAATAAAGAAAACACAAGCACAGTATAAAATACAGTGGAACAGATTGCACAGCAACCAATAACATTTGTTGTTGATATTAACGACAACATGCAGGATGTTTCAAGTTCAATCCTGGTGTGTCCAGGTACAGCTGGGAAAGGATCTCTGCCACAAACCCTAGAGAGCCATTCCCAGTCAGTGTGGACAATTCTGAGCTAGACAGACCCATGGCTGACTTGGGATAAGGTTGCGTCCAATTAGAGGAAGGGCATAGCTCAGTGACAGAGCATCTGCTTTGCATGCAGAAGGTTCCAGGTTCAATCCCTGACATTTCCCCCTGTCTGAAATCTGGGAGAGCCAGTGCCAGTCAGTGTAGACAGTGCTGAGCTAGATGGAGCAAATGTTTGGTTCCTACATTGCTCTGAAAGGCAAATGGGATTTTCACTGTGCCCTGCTAAATCCAAAATGTGTGTCCTCTACCACTGAGCAAAATCCTGGCTTTCTACTTTTTTCTCAAAACCTTGACGTTAGAAATTGAGCTTGCTGATCTCTCTCTCTTTCTCTCTCTCTCTCTCTCTCTCTCTCTCTCTCTCTCTCTCTCATCCACACACATAGATACCCATAAAAGTTACAGTGCGAGGCATTTCTATTCAGGCTGTCTTTGGGGAACAAGATGAAGCCTGCAAAAAGATTGGCATTAACCCATAGAAGGATGGGCATTTTAAAGACTTGGGGAAGGAAATATATATTCTGAATGAGAATAGCCCATTAAAACAATATTAGCATACAACAGAATCCAATTGAAAATATTTTATTGAATTTTAATATCATTTTAATAGGATCGTTTCCATTATGAATATAGTGTTCCTTTTCCCCGCGTCTTTTTGAAGGGAATCAGTGAATGAACAAACAAAACCCAAACAACCCTGGTATGTGTCTCAGCTCTGCCATCAAAGTAATCCCTGGTCATTTCTGGTATGGGGTATTAGCCTTCGGAGTGCCAATTGTCTACAGAAAAAAAGAAAAACAGAAATGCTATCTAGCTTGGTTCCTTTCTAACTAGGAGCTAGGGAAGCAAGAGGGACCATTGATTTCCACTCCCCCTATTTACTCCCCTCCCAGCTGTACACTTTAGGTTAGGGGTTACCACACTAATGCCCACAGGTGCAAATGCACCTGCCAAGGTCTTCCATGATGCCCCCAAGAGGACTTTCCTTCCCCCCCACACACAATTAGGCTTTTAAAAGCTATCTGTTGCAGCCAATTGAAGGCTTTTCTCCCCTAAGGTTAAATGTGGTGCAGGGGGACAGTTTGGGGGGTAGTCAATTCTGGGGAGGGGAAAATAAACCCTCCCTGCTTCGACTGTGTTCCCACTATGAAAAATGCACAGAAGGCTTCTTTCAAGCATAATTGCAATGGGCAAGAATTTATCTTCTTTTCATTTTTGCAGGTCACAGATGGGATTGGAAGGGTTCTAACTCAGTTGTGACTCCCCAAAAGTGTCCCTCCCTCACTGCCATTAGTATTGAAAAACACCTTCTATTGGGTTTAATAGAATGCTTCTTGAGTTAATCCTTCCCTCTGCAGCTGCAGTATTAAGGAAGATGGTATACATATAATTAAAAGTGGGAGGGGGAAGGCCAGTCCAGGTCCGTCCAGCCTAATTGTTAGTGTATGTGTGATTGCAATATGGTTGTGGAATGTATGTGTGTGTAGTTGGAATGTGGTGCAGTGTGTTTGCAGAGTGTGGATGAGCTTGCAGTGTGGCTATCATGTGTGGGGAGGTTGCAATGTGGTTGCGGTGTGTGCATTTTTATGTGTGGTTGCAATAGGGTGAGTGAGGGCCAAAACAGTTTCTCAAGTTTCTAAGTGTGCCCACAGGCCCCCAAAGGTTGGCAACCCATTCTCAGGTTTTGCATGGCAAACTGGTAGGCTCCATGCTGACTTCATCTCTGAACCCAGCCTGGGTTCTGCTTCCAAACTATGCCAGGTGCCAGCACTGCTCTGAAGTTCCCTCTTTTTCATTGGGAGTAAGGTTTTCTGAAGTTTCTCCCCTGCAACTGACACATACTGCCACTGCTTTTGAAGCTGTAGTTTCCATGTCACCATTTTCACTGGCAGCCCTTGGTAGAATGATCCACCATAGCATTCTCTAATCCCCGTTTCAATGCCATCCAAGGTACTGCCCATTACCACATCTTATGGCAGTACATTTCTGAAATAACCCCAGTTTCATCATTTTAGCTTCTAGTGACAGTTCTGGTTTAATTTGTTCTAACACCCAGTTATATGTCTTTTTCGCAGACCATGGTATGCGCAAAGCTCTCCTCCAACACCACATTTCAGATGTTGATTCTCATATTGTTTCAGAAAGTGAAAATTTGAAGTCTAAACAGCCCTTATTGGAGCTTGTTGTCTGCTAGGAACTAACCATGGTCCTGATGTCCAGCCCAACCCTGCCTGATAACTGTTGTCCTCAAGCATCTCTCATACCCCATGAGCTCCTGTTGGTCAGGACAAGATCAGGACAAGACAGTGGGCTGTTATTGGCAGCAGGCCCCAAACAAGATGTGATAAGCAGAAAATAGCTGGCTTTTTCCAAGACTGACTTTACCTAGATGGGACAGCTTTCAATTTCCTGAAATGATTATTTTGTTTTGATAGATTAGATGATCATACATTTGCTATTTATGATCATAAGAACAGTCAGAGAGCTAAAGTGCAGAAATGTTTCACTTGTTCAGATACACATTTAAGCCATTACCAAATAATGCTGTTTCTGGAGATGATGAGTCCAAGTAGAGACACACATACACCTGTAAATTACCGGAAGACATTCCAATTATGTAGTAATTACTATCTCCATTAGGCAGGAGTCATTGATATTCATTCAAACCCATCAGGCTTTTAACTGACTTCCCAGGAGATGTCCTCCACGAACATCTTTCTATGCTAAATATACTCCAGGTTCTTGAAGCAAACTACCTAGCTCAATTCAGAGTAAATTCCCTTAACAGCAGATTAGTTAACCTATATGTACAAATGCAATAGCAGAGCCAAGAATGAAAATTGAACTGAGATGGTGGGAGGGAATGGACTGCTTTTTCATTTCTTCTAACTTGGATGTACATGACATAAGAGTGAAGTTTCTAGTGCATTCCTGCACCACCATCCTCTTAATATCCATACACAATAAACATCAGGCATGTGGGTGTTTCTGGTTTTAGTTTGCAGTAACATTTATGCTCTAGTGATATGCCTTGAAGACATGTCAGCCATCTAGACCCTGAGATTGCCTCTAAAACATGTTTTGCCAATCCCTCTGTAGTTCTGAAAGCTCAAGATGTTGTAGTCCAATTCAAATAATACATGTTTGTAGAATTAACGCATGAGAGAGGGTGAGGGAGATCAAACTCAGTAGGTCTTCCGTGGCCTCCATGTATTGATCTGAGGGTCATAACATTAGGGCTGTGCATCATATCTAGCTGAATCTCAGATCCCGAACCAAATCAGGTTGATTTGACTTGGGCCAAGATTTGGCTGCAGTGGGTTGAGACACCCCCCGATCGCCTCAGGTCAGATTGTATCCTCCCAAAGTGATCCAAGGCTGTCAAAAGAGGGAAGGTCTGGTGGTAAGGACCAGGAGAAGGAGTTTAAACCTCAATTAAACACTACGTAAGGCCCCTGAATTGGTTTGGGGCATGAACCTGGGTCAGGTCATCTCCAGATAATTCTGGTTGGGTCAGGGCCACTCTGAAGCACTGGATTGGGCCCTAAATTGGATTGGGGGGATGCAGAGTCCTACTGAACTGAGTCTAAATGCATGGAAGAGGGGGCCCCTGTTAGCGTAGTGACGGGTAATGGGAGGTATGGTGTTGTGAGGAAGACATGCCAGTTGAAGGGAACTCGGCCCAGACAACTGGTGGCTGTGCTGTGTTCCGGTCCTCCCCACATCCACAGGATTGCTGGTAGTTCTATCAGCCAACTCTCGGATCTCCAGTTGCTGCTTCTTAATGCCAGATCGGTAAACAATAAAACCTCCCTCATCCATGATTTAATTGTGGATGAGGCGGCTGATCTGGCGTTTATTACCAAGACCTGGGTGAGCGATCTGGGAGGCATTAATCTCTCCCAGCTGTGCCCACCTGGGTACTCGGTTCAGCATCTGGGTAGATCCGAGGGTCGGGGAGGGGGAATCGCTGTGGTCTATAGAAGTTCCATCCCTCTTGTTAGGCACCCTATCCAGGTGGCTAATGGTCTGGAGTGCCTTCACATTGCGTTGGGTCAGCGAGACAGACTGGGAATACTGTTGGTGTACCGTCCACCCTGCTGCCCAACAGCCTCCCTAACTGAGCTGACGGAGGTGGTTGCGGGGTTAGTGTTGCGATCCCCCAAATTTTTGGTATTGTGGGATCTCAACATTCATGCCGAGACCGCTTTGTCTGGGGCGGCTCAGGACTTCATGGCCTCCATGACAGCCATAGGGCTGTCTCAATTTGTTACTGGCCCTACGCATATTTCGGGGCACACTCTAGACTTGATTTTTGCCACTGGATTAGGGGATGGGGATCTGGGAGTGAGGGATTTTACATCTACTCCTTTGTCATGGACAGATCATCGCCTACTGAGGTTTAGACTCACAATGTTTTCTCCCCTCTGCAAGGGTGGAGGACCAATTAAGATGGTCCGTCCCCGGAGACTAATGAATCCTGAGGGTTTTCAGAAGGCTCTGGGGAGTTTTCTGGCTGATAAAACTGACTCTCCTGTCGAAACCCTGTTCAATCTGTGGAATACGGAAATGACCCGGGCAGTTGACACGATCGCTCCGGTGCGCCCTCTCCTGTGCAGAGCTCAATTGGCTCCGTGGTTCACCCCAGAGCTAAGAGTGATGAAGCAAGAAAGGAGACGGCTTGAGTGCAAATGGAGGCGAACTCCCGATGGCTGTAATCTTGCATTTGTGAAGGTCTCTACCAAGCTCTATGTGAAGGTGGTGAGGGCAGCAAAGAAGCAGTACTTTGCTACCTCCATTCAGTCATCTTCTAACTGCCCAGCGGAACTTTATAAAGTTATTCGGGGACTTTTACACTCTGGTCCTCAGAACGCAATAATACCATCAATAGCCCGCTGTAATGAGTTTGCGAGACACTTCCAAGATATGATCACGAACATCCGCCGGGACCTTGACTCCAACATTGTAGCAGTTGAACCTAATGAGGTGTCCAGAGCACAGTCTTGTCCTGTTTTATTGGATGAGTTTCAGTTGGTACAGCTCGAGGATGTGGACAAGGTGCTTGGACAGGTATGGGCGACCACTTCTGCTCTGGATCCTTGCCCCTCGTGGCTAATAAAAGCTAGCAGGAATGGAACAGCCAGATGGGCCAAGGAGGTGATCAATGCCTCTTTACGAGAGGGAGTGGTCCCACTCTGCCTGAAACAGGCGGTGGTGAGACCGCTCCTAAAAAAACCCTCCTTGGACCCTGAAAACCTTGACAACTATAGACCGGTAGCAAATGTTCCATTCCTGGGCAAGGTTCTAGAGCGTGTGGTCGTTCGCCAGCTCCAGGCGCTCTTAGATGAAACTGATTATCTGGATCCATTTCAATCGGGCTTTCGGCCGGGGTTTGGTACAGAAACAGCCTTGGTCGCCCTGTATGATGACCTCTGTCAGGAGAAAGACAGAGGGAGTGTAACTCTGTTGGTTCTCCTTGATCTCTCAGCGGCTTTTGATACCATCGACCATGGTATCCTTCTGGGGCGACTTGCAGATTTAGGAGTTGGAGGCACTGCTTGGCAGTGGCTGTGCTCCTACCTCGAGAATTGTCTCCAGAAGTTGATGCTTGGGGAGCATTACTCGAGTCCCTGGGTACTCCAATATGGGGTCCCGCAGGGTTCAGTTCTGTCCCCCATGCTCTTTAATATCTATATGAAGCCGCTGGGTGAGGTCATTAAGAGATTTAGAGTGCATTTCCAGCAATATGCTGATGATACGCAGCTCTACTTCTCCTTTTCATCTTCTTCAGGTGAGGCTGTTAATGTACTAAACCGCTGCCTGGCCACGATAATGGACTGGATGAGAGCTAATAAACTGAGACTCAATCCTGACAAGACTGAGATGCTGTTGGTGGAGGGGCCCTCTGCCCAGATGGTTGATGTCCGACCTACCCTGGATGGGGTTACACTCCCCCTAAAGGAGCAGGTCCGTAGTTTGGGGGTCTTATTAGATCCGCTCCTGTCACTGGAGGCGCAAGTAGCCTCGGTGGCATGGAATGCGTTCTACCAGCTTCGGCTGGTAGCCCAACTACGATCCTATCTGGACAGGGAGAACCTCGCCACAGTTATCCATGCTCTGGTAACCTCCAGATTGGACTACTGTAATGCACTCTACATAGGGTTACCTTTGAAGATGGTTCAGAAACTTCAGCTGGTGCAGAATGCTGCGGCCAGAGTTCTTACCTGGTCTAAAAAATCCGACCATATAACACCTGTCCTGGCCCAGCTGCATTGGCTACCAATATGTTTCTGGGCCAGATGCAAAGTGTTGGTTCTTACCTATAAAGCCCTTAACGGCATCGGACCGCAATACCTGACGGAAAGCCTCTCCCGCTATGTACCTACCCAGTCGCTGTGCTCGACGTCGAAGGCCCTTCTCCAGGTTCCAACGCATAGGGAGACCCGGATAACTAGAGCTAGGGCCTTCTCAGTGGTGGCCCCCGAATTATGGAACGCCCTCCCTGACGAGATACGCCTGGCGCCTTCCTTGTTATCTTTTAGGCACCAGGTAAAGACCTACCTCTTTGCCCAGGCATTTTAAATTTTAAATTCTAAATTTTAAATTGAATCTATTTTAATTTTAATTTTTTGTCTTAATTTTGCTTTTAAATATGTTTTCATAGTGCATTGTACCCACACCTGTATTTTAATCTGTTTTTATCTTGTTGTACACCGCCCTGAGAGCTTGTCGCTAGAGGGCGGTCTAAAAGTGCAATAAATAATAAATAAATAATAAATAAATATGATTCAGGGTTCTAGTTTTGGTACACAAAGCCCTATGCAGCTTGGGACCAGGATACCCAAATTATTTTCTTGCCACTTATATACCAGTCAATCACTGCGCTCTGCAGGTGAGGGCCTCCTGCAGTTATCATCTTATCAGGAGGTCTGTTCCACATAACATAGGCAGTGGATCTTTAGTACTGCACACCAATTTCCTTCCCTTAAATATTAGACAGGTACCATCTCTGTTATCTTTTTGGTTCCTATTGAAGATCTTCCTCTTTCATCAAGCCTTTTATGTAGAGACCTTATTCCAGTGCGTCTGTGCTGGAATTGCTTTTTAATATGTTTTTAAAGTTGTTTTTAAACATGTTTTTCAGATGTTTTATTTTAATATGTTTTAAATTCTTTTGTTTTTAAGATGTTTTAAAGTGCTTTTAGTGGTTTTGTCTGCTGTCCTGGGCTCCTTCCGAGAGGAAGGGTGGGATATAAATTAAATTAAATTAAATTAATAAATTATCTGTACAGGCTTAGATAACATGTACTGAACCTCTGCACATCCAGTTTGTGTGCCCTTAACTGTGTTCAGATCTTTGAGTAATTATGAGACTGGAGGTAGGGCATGTGTGCAACCCCTCCTCCTCCCAGTTTTAATTCTATGCACCTTCAGATTTTTACTCGTTGGAATGGGTAAGTGTGTTCAGGAATGAAATAATGTTGTGAGCTTGGCACCTTAGTTTAAACACAGCTTCTGCCTGAATATAGGTCCAGGTAAGGAGATCAAACTCAACTCTAATTAAAGAAACTCAGTTAAAAGGGTTGAGGGAGATCCTGGAAATTGTATACAATGCAAACAAAACAAACAGTCAGATTTCCATTGAGGAGAGAAATAAGTTTTCAGCAAGTTTTAAAGACTGAGGCTTAGATATATTCAAGAACAAATAATTAAAAATTACATCATGACAGGGCTGTACATTTTAAGAACATTTGGTGTGTGTGTATTTTATTTATTTATTTATTAAACTTGTATACCGCCCCATAGTCGAAGCTCTCTGGGCAGTTTGCAATAACTAAAAACAAATACAATTTAAAATACATCTTTTAAAAAACAATTTAAAACACAATTTAAAATTTTAAAACAATATAGAACACATGCTAAAATGCCTGGGAGAAGAGGAAATTCTTGACCAGGCACCCAAAAGATAACAGTGTTGGTGCCAGGAGCACCTCATCAGAAAGATCATTCCATAATTTGGGGGCCACCACTGAGAAGGTCCTCTCCCTTGTTGCCATTCTCCGAGCTTCCCTTGAACATAGTGTACGGGTGGGTTCGTATTGGGAGAGGCGTTCCATCAGGTATTGTGGTCCCAAGCCGTGTAAGGCTTTATAGGTCAATACCAGCACCTTGAATCGAGCTCAGAAACATAAAGGCAGCCAGTGCAAGTGGGCCAGAATCGGTTTTATATGTTCAGACCGTCTGGTCCCTGTTACCAATCTGGCCGCTCCATTTTGCACAAGCTGCAGTTTCCGAACCGTCTTCAAAGGCAGCCCCACGTAGAGTGCATTGCAGTAATCTAATTTAGAGGTTACCAGAGCATGGACAACTGAAGCCAGATTATCCCTGTCCAGATAGGGACGTAGTTGGGCCACCAACCGAAATTGGTAGAAGGCACTCCGTGCCACTGAGGCTACCTGAGCCTCAAGTGACAGAGATGATTCTAGAAGAACCCCCAAGCTACGAACCTGCTCCTTCATGTATGTAATAACACATGCGATTTTTAGCAAGAGATTAAACCAGGGATAATCAATGTGGTGCCCTTAAGGTGTTGTTGGATTCCAGCTCCCATAAGCCCCAGTCACCATAGCCAATAGTCTGGGATGATGGGAGTGATAGTCCAACAACATATGGAGGACACCATGTTGGTTATCCCTGGGTTAAATAACCACCCATTTAATAAAACAAAGTGATTTTTCCCCTTAGCCTATTTAATTGCTTAAAAAAAAAAAGGAGCCCAGTGTAGAGATCCAGTAAGTTCTACACAGTGGTCTACTGTCATAAGTAATTATATAAATAATCAATGTTAAATTCATAGTGTTATTAACACCTCTCTGCTATTAGAAACTTCATCCCATTTGGACATTGTTCATGTAGGCTTGTCATCCTGTCACATTCATCTGTTCCAATATGACTCAAAATGAGGTTTTTCATGCCATTAGCTTGTCTTTAAAATTACTGCAAAGCAATTTATACTGACAACCACTTTTTGGCTAATATGAGCTATCATTTCCTGTCAATTCACACCACAATTAGGCAGTTCTGAATTTCTTCTGGAAATAGACCAGTGGACAATAATATCATGTAGGGGAAGCATTTGTTCCCCGATCAATAAATACTTTTTTTGTGCGTGTGCTGCTTGATATATTTCATGGTAATGCTTGGGATCCAATTCAGGATCATTGCACTTACCTTCAGGAACATAGAAGCACAGGAAGCTTCTCACGTGGAGTCAGACCATTGGTCCATCTAGCTCTGTGTTGTCTACACCAGGGGTTCCCAAACTGTGGTCCATGAACCACCAGTGGTCCCTGAGCTTCATTCAGGTAGCCCGTGCCATGTTCACATGAAATATTGACACTGAGCTTTAATTATATTCCCATTTTTTTCTTATTTCTGATGTTGCATTTTATTGTATTATAATTTCAGTTCTATGGAATGCAAATTGTAATATATTAAACCACAATATAAGACCTAAAAGAAGCAATAAAAATACAATTAAAAATCACACAGCACCTAGCACAGTGCATGACAATTGCAACAACAGGCAGAAAAAAATTGTTAAGTGGTCCACCAAGATCCACAGCAATTTTCCAGTGGTGCATGTGGAAAAAGGTTCAACAGTGACTGGCCATGGCTCTCCAGGGCTATCTTCAGGCAAGAACCTCTCCCAGCCATATACGTATCTATCTATCTATCTATCTATCTATCTATCTATCTATCTATCTATCTATCTATCTATCTATCTATCTATCTATCTATCTATCTATCTATCTATCTGTCTGTCTGTCTGTCTGTCTGTCTGTCTGTCACAGCTGCATATATATAAAGTTAAAACATTTGCATATGTAAAAACAATTAGCAAATAATTGTGTGTGTGTGTGTAATTAAAACAACAACTTTGTAATAAATTCAAATCCAATATAGATACCAGCTAGATACAAATATCCCCTTAGAAGGCTTGTTGCAGGGGGAACATCTTCAACAGGTGCTGAAAAGACAACAGAGGTGACTTATATTGCATTGTTGAATTGCGGCACAACTTTGAACTGCCATAGATAATTCAGATCAGTCTGGGTCTGTGACTTGTAGAAGGGCTGGCAAACATCGTGCCTTTAAGGCAGCACATACAGTGGTGGCTGGTGCCCATCGGGATTGGTGGAGCAGGAGGAAAGGAGCCCAACAGTCATTGGAGCTAGATCCAATGACTGGTGAAGCCAACTCATTCTAGTTTTGTCTCTGTTTTCCTCCGTGCATGAGTTCTCCGTGCATGAGTTCTACATGGGCAACACTGAAACTAAGGTAGAAGGGGAAGCTGACAGGCACGGCCACCCCTTAGACTGGTTGTAAGAAGGTTGGCTGGTGAGGGCTAGCTGAGGGCAGACTGACTAATAAACTAGTCACCATTGAGCACACCTTTGTCTTCAAATATCTGAAGTGCTGCCATGAAGAAGATGGTAAAGACTTCTCTGTTGCTCCAGACAGCTAATGGGTAGAAACTGCAGGGAAGTAGATTTTGACTAAACATTTAGGAGAAACTTTCTAATAGTAAGAGCTCTTCAAAAATGAAAATAGACTGCCAAGGTCCCTTTCTGTTCTGTGATTCTCCACATCTGCATTCCAGTACAAACATCCACAACCCTGGCCTTAATAGTTACTTAAGTTGTTCGTGCCATCCAATTTTTAATTTTATTTTATAGTGATATTACATATCGATAATTTTCCTCAAGATTAAAAAGTTTGAAAACTGAGATACAAGGAGGCTTTCCCACTCTTTCATAAGAACAGAATCTCCTCCTCATTCACATAAGTTTGCAAAAGCAGCCATGTGGATTTATAGACATAGCATAATCTGTCAGTCCAGGATAAAGGTGTGTGTTTTTTGCTGGGGAAATTAAAACATATATTTCTCTAAATCAGTGAGCAGTCAACATGATGTCTTGCAGATGTTAGGCTCCAACTCAAATCATCGGAATGTAAGTAGGCATTGATTTTGGTTCTGAGCCATGTTTGCTGCATGTAGTGCTATTTCTGTGCCACTGCAGTTCAGCTTCTGACAAAAACTACTTGCTGTCCGTTGTGGTGAAATTTTACTTAATTAATTGTATAATTACTTACATTATCATTACTCTGTTCCAAGCCATTCATTTCAATGCAATGACCATTCTTCTCAATGCAAGGAAAGACAAATCAAATGGGGGGAGGGGTTATCAGTTATGTATCATTTGTGGACTGAAACAACAACAGTGAATACCGATTGATTTCTGTTCTGGACATGGGATGAATAAGCTAACATCAGCAATTTCCACTCCGGCTTCCAAAATGATTCTCTGGCATTCCTATCCTATCTTCTGCCATTGTGTGGAAGGTGCCACAGTCACTACCCTGGTCTAAAGAGCTTTCCCTGCTGGGCACTTTTCTATCAAGCACTATTCCCCCCAGTCGTATAAGCAAAATGTTTGTAGTACTCAATTTGCACAAGTGCTAGCTTATTTTGCCTCCTTTCGGTAAGCCACCACACACTTCTGTGTGATTTTGCACAGTGCGAGGGGTGTGATGATGCTCCCCTCCTCTTTCCAATTGTCAATTGCCGCAATTAACTAGAGAGAACTAATTACCTGTTTTCTTGCAAGTTGTCCATCGGTAATGTGTGAGCTTTAATTCTGACTTAAATTGCTATTAGCCTAGAGACAAAAAGTACAGCAATTTTACATTAATTAAGTAAAAAGGGGAGAGGCAGACAGCTAATATGCTTTTTGTGCCCAATCCACCACAGCTCAGCTATACTTATCAGTTTCCTCCCTGTATTTTCATCTCTGTGATCATGGGTGCCCATGGAATCCTTTGATAATGATTCATGTGAACACATAATAGGAACAAGAGTTATAAATAATATGAAGAAAAGACACCCCAAAATGGTGTAAAGTCAGAGGATTGCGATGTATGAAGTATGTGTTTTAGATAGGGTCACATTTGGAGACTGCCCAAAAACATTCATTGGAGCAGAATTCAGCAGCTAGATTATTATTTATTTATTATTAAATTTATATCCCACCCTTCCTCCCAGTAGGAGTTCAGGGCAGTGAAGACAAGCACTAAAAAACCCTCTAAAACATCGTAAAAATAGACTTGAAAATATATTACAACAAAACATCCTTAAGAACGTATTAAAACAAAATATCTTTAAAAACATCTTTTTTAAAAAAAAAGCTTAAAAACATATTAAAAAGCAATTCCAACACAGACACAGTCTGGGATAAGGTCTCTGTTTAAAAGATTTGTGGAAATAGGAAAGTTTCTGAATTGGAATAAGTAGAATGGTTTATATCTCACTAGTGAATATCTTCACTGATTGACCATTTCCAGGTGAAATTCAAAGGTCTTTATTTTACCTGCAAAGGACCAAGGTATCTAAAGGACTGCTGCTCTGTTATGAACCTGCTCCCACACGTTGAAGTCTTCACCACCAAAATATTTATAGTCTGCCCTTCCACTACATTGGAGGGGGTCTTCATAGCAGAACTCAATAATAATAATAATAATAATAATAATAATAATAATAATAATAATAATAATAATAATAATAATAATAATAATAATAAATAGCAGTTTTAAAACAAACCAAATGCTTAAAAAACTCATTGACCATCAGCAATAAATAAATAAATAAATAAATAAATACTAGAGCCAGCACATTTCCAACTAACATTTCCAAAGAAATATTTGTTTATCTGGAGGGCTGGGAGAGAGGAATTTCTCAGATTTCCTGGGGCAGTGAATTCCACAACTTGTGCACAACCACTAAGAAGGCCCTGAACCTCAGAAGTTGGAATGGCATGGGAAAAGGACCTCACTTAATGAATGAAGTATGTGATTAGTTTCATATAGGAGATGAAGGTCCTTCAAATACTCTGCTCACAAACCATTTAGGGTTTTAAAAGTCAAGGCCAGAAGTTATCACTGAGTCAAGACACAAAGCCAGTGGAGTTGGTATAGCATTACTAACAGGGGTAATTGGGGTACCCAATGTGGAGTGCTCCCCAAGTCCAACATCTAGAGGGCCAAAGGTTCCCCACTCCTGATTATATGCTAGCATATTGTTTATATTAATATTTATTACTATGTTGCTTTCTGGACAATGTCCCTGAAAGGGGCATATAAGAAGTGAATACATGATAAGAAGTTTCAAATACTGTTCTTCTTGTCTATTGAATGGCATTTGACATTAATGGAATTTTCCACTTTTTTCTTCTTGTGTTTTGTCTTGTGCTTTATTTTTTATTGCCTTCTTTATCTTATATTATGAGTTGGAAGCTACCTAGGCTTTTTAGTAGGTTTCTAGTAGATTTTCTTTAAAAAAATAAAATAAACATATAAGAATGGTAAATGGCACTGAGATGGGACTTTGTCCAGCTCTTGAGTCCTGCAATCCTCTGACAGAAAGGGAACCTGCAGGTTGGGGGAGGAGCACCACACAGCAGTGGAGTTCCATTTACCCTTGACACGAGCTGAGGAAACAGAGCAAGTTGATCCTACACCAAATAAAAATAGAGTTACTTCATCTGAGAGATGCCACATCAAATAGTATTTGAGAACAATTTTTCAAGGTACTAGTGCGTGGAAGCGGGCTGGAAAATGTCTGGTATGGATCAGGAAGCAACACAGAAAGCTGCCTTCTGCTGAGGCAGACCATTGGTCCATCAAACTCAGTAACATTTACACTGACTAGCGATGGCTCTCTGTAGTTTCAGATGGGGATCTCTCTACCTGAAGATGCTGGAGATTGAACCTGGGACCTTCTGTGTGTAAAGCAGATGATGTACCACTGACCTATGGTCCTTCCCCCATGGGACAACAATTGGTGTTTCTATCATACTACATCTATCAGATACATTGGCTGCCTATTTATTTCTGGGGCCAGTTCAAGATGTTTCGTTAAAGCCCTGAATGGTTTGGAACCATTTATTGAAAGTACCAATATGAGCCTGCCCAAACACTGTGATCAGCATCTGAGTCCTCTTTCTCTCCAGCCACTGAAAAGAGCTGTTAGGTTAGGGGGATACCAGGGACAGGACTTCCTCAGGGCTGGCCCCACACCTTTATTTATTAAATTTATATGCCTCCATCCCTCTTGAAGGAGCCCAGAACTCCCTCCCCAGAGAAATATGTATGGCCTTGTCACTTCTGGTTTTTAACAGAACTCTGAACATTTTGTTTTAAAAAAAGAAGTCCAGTGTGCATTTGGTTAAGGGTCTACAGTGCTTCCGCTTGCAAAAACGTCCTTATGTGCAATGCATCACTGTGTGCATGGTGCATTGACAGCATTCCCCCCCAGTTTTTTTCTCTATTTAAGCCCTCCTTTCTCACATAACATCTGTAATAATGATGAGCATTTTGCTACCGAAAATATATTGGGGATTTCTTTCTAACTGAAGCAGATTTGCACATGTCCTTTTGGGAACTACATCCATGTATGCTGCTCTTTCCAGATGGAGCACCATTGTTTTGGTTTCTACTGTGTAGCATTTGTCTTTATTATAAGATGCAGGGAATTTACTCTTAAAGAAGTGCATTCAGGTGCCAAGAGACTTCATTAGTTGTGAGCATATTCTTTCTGTTTATTGAATTTCTACCTTTCTATTTCCTTCATACAATTACTTTTCTCCTCATGCTCTGCTCAGATAGGGCAGAATTAGTTGCCCCTTTTCCTTCTTCTTCTTTTTTTCCTGCTTCTTCTTCACACTCCTTGAAAAATAGATTTTAAACTCCTCCCAAATCATTTTTTAAGGATGTGCTTGGGTGCTGTTTACTTAGCTCAAAAGGAAAATTGCCACACTATAGATAATCACCAAAACCAATGAAACTCATATAGTGTAAAAGATTACAGAAGCATCCTGGGAAATCATGTTTTGACTGGGGTGAAAAGTACAATGGTTTAAGGAGCGGGAAATATTGAAAATTGGAGTAGTTAATTAACAGCTTGGCAACAAGCTACCCATGCCATAATAATGTCTCCTGCCATTGCACACTGCATCAGGAAATCCTTCAAACATCTAATGAGCCAAATGAAGTACAACAAAGTGTGTTTGTTCAGTTTGATAAAAGCAAAACATACGAACCAACATCAGAAGCTATCACATATGGATTCACTATAGTCTGGTCCATAACTGCCAACAAGCTTACAGCAGGATACTAGAAAATGGCAGCATTTATTTAAACTTTACCCACCCTTCACTCAGAGATCCCAGGGCAAGTTACAACCGTGTTAAAACACATAATTAAAACAGTTAAAACAACAACAACATAACAGAAAATAGGATGGGTCCTAAAATATACATCTCAGGTGTCGAAGGCCAGGGTAAAGAAGTGTGTCTTCAGCATTTGCTGAAAGTTGTATAGTGGAGTTGTCAGATGCACCTTGGTGGGGAGGGAGTTCCACAGCTTAGGGGCTGCCACAGAGAAGGCCCTTTCCCAGGCCACCCCCCTGAGCTTCTCCTGCGTTCTTCACCCTGTGTTCTTTACTATAGCAGTTCATTGATTTACTTCATTGTGCAGAATTAAGCTTATTTGCTATAATTGTACATTTTGACTGCTAGACGATTTATATACAGATTCTGTTCTCCCCTGATGAAGACCGAGGTTTATGTGGTCGAAACGCGTTGGGCAATTTTTTCTATATACATTTTTTCAAGAAATTCATTTTAATATCTGCGTTCCTTTCCTCTTGGCATTTTGGGGCTTCTCCCCTCCCTTTTTCCGTCTCTTTGGATGCCAGCCACTTCTGCGACACACCTCTTTACCCTGACCTTCGTCACCTAAGATGTATATTTTTAGGACCCACCCTTTTTTCTGTGATGTTTGGGTTATTTTTAACTGTTTTTAATTATGTTTTTAAATTGCTATAACCTGCCGTGGAACCTCTGAGTGAAGGGTGGGTAATAGTTGGTGATGATGATGATAAAAGAGGCAGCATTGAGACAAAGATAACAGGAAGGGTAAAAAGCAAATGTTTCATCAGCAAATTTGAAATGGAGGGGGGGATGATCATTCAGATACTAATCATGAGCAAGACCTACCCAGTAATTTTTTTCCCCAAGGTCATTGGCGTGAGGGTGCAATGGTACACAAAGTCAATACATTATATCAAGCCAGTGTTGTTTATTATAGTGGATGGCTTGGAGATGGGAAATACAGGTTTATGAGAGCAACAGAATTACCTTGTGAAGTCAGACTGAAGTCCATCTAGTCCAGAATTCTATTTCTTAAGTGGTGGGGCTCAGCCAAAATCTTCTGGACACTTGCAATAACGATGGTCTTCACTTGTTACTTGTTTCCAACCCAAGTATACTGACTCGACTTTTCTATTTATCTGCTATGGCAGTTAGCCACCAATATACCTGAGAATCAGCATGTCAGGTATTGCTGTATTTGAACACGTGTAATGTATCTGATCACGTGACCAAAGTAAGAGCTGCATCACCTGATTTTTACTGGTTGTGTAGGTTGGCTGTTGCATATTGTGCTAGTCTGAGCACAACAGATGTTGAGCTGATCCCTGATACTGTACTGGGAGGTCAGCCCCAGTGCTTGCAGTCTCTGAGCCATGTTGGCTCCTGAGTGTGGGCTTCAAGGTATATCTTCAAGAGGCATTCCGGTCAAGTGCTACGCCTCTTCCAAACTGCACTTTGTATTTATACAGCTGCCCACATGTGCCATTACTAGGCACCCGTAGCCTCTCTCATTAAGCAAATTCATTTAAATTTTGCAATCTCCGAAACAAATTGCAATGTGCTAACGCGCTTTAACTTTCGAGCCTGGATGAGGGCTTTAATTTGCTATGTCTTGATAAAGTGCTGTGTGCAGCCATCTAAAAGTCAGCAGCGGGAGGTTAATGGCAATGAACTAGAATAAAACTAAATGTCACTACGTCTTCCTTTTCAGTAAAACCTCCTAAATAGATAAGACATATTCAGAAAGCTGTAAAATGTGCCCTTTGCTTACAAGAGAAAGGTCAGGCCTGCGCTAACAAATTGTAATAGGTTAGTCATAAAGGATCATATCAGAAGCTGAAATATGGTACCTTACATATGTTAAAATTGTTCCAACAAGTTTCCACAGCCTCTCTTTTGCATTATGCAAAGCACCCTGGAGTAGCGGAGCAATAATAATCAAGGGAATACAAATCTTTTGAAGCAAAAATGAACAAAGCCAGTTTCACAATACAGTACAAGTTGGTGAAAGAAACCATCCCTAAAGCTGGCTCTGGGTTTCACTGGTAGCTGAACAGTTCAGTTCAACCTGCATTAGGTGATCATTTGCTAAGCAGCTTGGCTTTGTCAGTCATTATTTGTTTATTCTCCTTCCTAGATTTATATGCTGCCTTTCTGTTAACACACTAGGGATGGAGAAGGAACTCATTGGGTCTGTTTTTCTCAATCACCAACCCAATCTGACACTCATGAACTGAAATAGCATAATAACATGTGCATTAAATATGTGCAGAGCATGCATATTTTTCAGGAAAACACACAGAAACACAATGTGTGCAATTTAAATGGAGACGTTTTCATCAATTATTTCAAAAAATCTGTACACAGCAGGATGGAACAGGCCTATGAATGAATACTAGTCAGTTGCCTTAAGATGACGAACATGGTACCTTTCCTAACAGAATGTCCCCTGTATTGTGATTTGAGGACTCAGTATCTTGAGCCCTTATTAGCAGAGATTAGCAACAACTCCCCTTTAAAAGCAACTTAATTTTTATTGGCTGGTATAGGTGACTATAGATCATATAGAACTGCTAAATTTCTTAAACTGGCCCTAGGAAAGCAGGATTCATTCACTGCTTCTGAAGATCACGTATACTAATATTCACTAATAGGCACAAAAAAGAAAACCCTTACAGTTTAAGACTGGGAGATAAAAAATGGGATCCTGTGCAAGTTTCTGAGATTGGATTGATCATTTGCATGCTTATTGAGCTCAGTGGGATTTACTTCCATGCAATCATGCTTAGGATAGGTGAAACTGACCACAGGGAGGAGGAAGAGGAGGGAGGGAGGAGGAGGGGAGAGGAGAGGGGAGAGAAAGGAAAGAAAGGGAGAGGGGGAGAGGGAGGGGATTAGAAGGGGAGGGGGAAGGGGAGGAAGGGGAAGGAAGGGGGAGGGCAGGGCAGGAGGGAGGGGATAGGAGGGACGAGGAGGGTAGGGTAGGTTTGATCATTCACATGCTTATTGAGTTCAGTAGGATTTACTCCTGTGCAATCATACTTAGGATATATGAAACAAACCTGGGGAAGAGGCAGGGAGGGGGGAGGAGGGCAAGAAGCAGGAGGGAGGTGAGGAAATTGGGTGGGAAAGCTCCTTTCCTTTCCAAAAGGCAAACATTGTTAACAGTATCATTGTTTTACAAGGTTTCCTCACCTTTTTATTCTGCAGCAAACACTTGTAATCTCTCACCCAAATTTAAACCAAAACTGTCCCTGGCCACATCCACACCAGACATTGATTTCCTTTTAAATAGGCATGACTTCCTCCAAAGAATCCTGGGAAGTGTAGCTTGTGAAGAATGCTAAAAGTTGTTAGGAGACACCCCATTCCCCGCACAGAGCTACAGTTACCAGAAGAGGGGCTAACTGTTTAACCACTCTGGCCAGTGGAGCTCCATCAGGGGAATCATACAAAATATCATACAAAAATGCATTATAAGGAAAATTTGCTTGCAAAATTGTAAATGAGTCAAAGTTGCATACAATTTTTTAATATAATTATATTTTTATTTTTAGTTTAGGAAACAAAATCAACAGTACAACAACAACACCTCCAGAACTTACAAAAGGAGGAGACCGGGCAAACCTCAAGAATACAATTGAGATATAAACAAATTTATACAGTATGTTTATTAGGAGAAATTAGCACTAAAATGTGGGAGAATTTTCATGAAGATTTTTAAAGCAAACATTGGCAAATTGCTGCAGAAATATGGAGAACTGAATTTTAGATTAGAAAAATGAGAACTCTTGAGAACTGAAATTGGCAGAACCTTCCACGCCTATTGCCAACACACCCAGGAAGAGAACTTGAGAGACAGAAGAATGATGGAATGGGCATATTTATTAAATAAAGCAATAGAAGATCTGCAAACCAATAACCAAATTATGTAAGTAAGGGTAGGTAGGTTAGAATTTATGTCTAGAAGCGAAGCCTCCCTCCAATCCTCTGGGCATGTTAATAGTCATATTCCTTGGTGCCCTAATCAAGGATTGAGAGAAAGTTCTCCCTCCCTGCTAAATGAGCCTGGGGTATGTTAACTCAACATGCATATCTGGGCTCTGCCCTCCAGCATTCACTAAAGTGGCCACATTGGGTCTAAAGAGCACCCTCAAGGACCCCCCCCAAGCCAAAGATTGTGGAAAGTGCCTCAAGAATACCCTTATCCCAATAATGCCTCAGGGAAAAAATGGAAATGGATTGCTTTCAAGTCGAATTCGACTTATGGTGACCCTATGAATAGGGTTTTCATGGTAAGCGGTATTCAGAGGTGGTTTACCATTGCCTTCCTCTGAGGCTAAGAGGCAGTGACTGGCCCAAGGTCACCCAGTGAGCTTCACGGCTGTGTGGGGATTCAAACCCTGGTCTCCCAGGTCATAGTCCAACACCTTAACCACTACACCACACTGGCATTCTAATGCCTCAGGGTGCCTGTCCATTAAGTTCTTATCTGCTCATACTGAATGCCAAAACAAACCAAATAAACAAATAACACAAAACCCAATCAAAAGGACCCAGCAGTGGGAAGTAAATGAAAAAGAGGCCAATAAGAGACTCCTCCCCCTAAAAAAACAAATCCTACTCAACTTCCTGAAAGGATGACTGGTAGAACCCCTACACTGTATAGGCAGGGAGGGTGGGCACTGCACAGAAGAAGGTGGATGTGCTGTGGGCGGACCAGGATAAATAGCTGGCCAGTCACCCCTTCACACTGAGCACTCCTGCCCCTGTGAAGCAACAACTGCCTCCCCTTGGGAGAGACCACCTTATATCTTCTTCCAAACCAGTGTGTGTGAGAGTCAGCAGTGGCATTCTTCTTACAGCACACAGGGGTTGTCATGATGAGCTCCAGCCCTTCAAACTTTACACTGCACCACTGTACATCCTCTCATGATTTAGGTTCAGCCACTCTCTAGTCATAAGTTACACCCTTGCCATGATAAGATATTTAAGTATATTTGGCTACTTAGGTCAGGGTAATCAATCAGTGTGGCTGTCTTGACATTGCAAAAACTCAAACTGTTCAAGAGAGTTTTGTACCCATGACAACTGACAGAAGAAAAGCCACTGAATCCACAGTGATATCACAAAGCATAAATGTTTACTGCCTTTCAAATCAGATACATAAAAGTTCACCAAATTTATGTTCTCCATTGCATATTAAAAAGGAATCCATAACGTTGCATTTAATCTTTTTTTATTATTGTCCGTGTAGTCAATATTTCTTTTTCACTGAATGCAATTTGTTTGGCTTTACATACAATGAGGGCTATAAATGTTTTATTGTCTCTCAATCATCATTATGTATGTCATTGACTTGGGTGTTTATCACATAATTAAAGCCAGTTGAGGGCTTAATGTGAGCTTAAATGAACCCCTCTCTGAGGTGAACCACTATTCCAAAGCAATTCCATTGCAGTTTGGACATGCCATGTAAATTCAGTTTTGCCCAACATACCTATTTGTGTCCAGTGCACAGCAGTCTCTATTGTCAACACCCATTTGACAAACGGTGAGAATCTTACATGGAGTTCATCTGGAATTGGCCTCCTTCAGAAAAAAATTACTTCTTCTGTTTGAGGCACAGCCCATTCCAATTACGAAAGTATATTAGATGTGGTAAGTAAAGGCAAAGGTAAAGGTGTCCCCGCATTTGTAGTGCGAGTCGTTTCCGACTCTTAGGGTGACGTCTTGCGACATTTACAAGGCAGACCGTATATATGGGGTGAGATTGCCAGTTCCTTCCCTGGCCTTTCTTTACCCGCACCCCAGCATATGCCGGGTACTCATTTTACCGACCATGGATGGATGGAAGGCTGAGTGGACCTCGACCCCTTTTACCGGAGATTTGACTTCCTCCTTCTGTTGGAATTGAACTCCGGCCGTGAGCAGAGCAGAGCTTCGGCTGCGTTACCGCCACTTACCACTCTGCGCCACAGAGGATCTTATTAGATGTGGAAGAGGGGGAAATAACCACCCTGTTAATTTGGATTGTATGGTTTAAATTCAGAAAGAAACCTCAGTGTGGCAGGAAAGGAAAGCTATTATCAGGTTGTATCATTCCTCTCTATGTGCCTTTGCAACTAATTGCTAAAGAGCTGCAATGGCTTTTGATGGCTGGTGGTTACTAGATTTAAGAATGTATGACCCATCCCACCTTCTTAGGTGGGACTGGGGGTTTGGCAGTTGGAATGTAGCTAAGCCAGTCTGTTCCCCCATGCTCAGCTTGTATGGTAAGTACAAAAATGTGGTGCTCTCCAAAGGGACAGGCTCTGGTCCAGAAACTTCTTGCTACTCGTGGTAGAGCACATACTTTGAAACATCCCACATTCAATCATTGGCATCTTCAGGCAGGACTGAAAAGATTCCTGTGTGAAAGCCTGGAGTTGCTGCCAGGCAGCACAGATCAAGTTTAGCTAACTTTGGGTCCTTCAGAACATGGCTAATAGTCAGGGATGAAGGGTGTTGTAGTCCAACAATATTTGGAGGTGCTACATTGGCTACCCTTGATGTAGACAATACTGAACTAGCTAAAACAATATGGCACTTTCTGTGTGGGACTCTGTGACAAAGAATGTAACAAGAAGCAAATGAGACAACTATTGAAAACTATTTTCATAATACAGCCTCCCCCAACATGGTGCCTTCCAGATGTTTTGCACTACAACTCCCATAATCTCTATTGACCATGCTGGCTATGGCTGATGAGAGTCCAAAACATCTTGGAGGCACCATGTTAGGGAAGACTGCCAAATGTTTTGGGTCTGTCTCAGCCTTTTATGGATGAGCCTTTACCCTAAGACAGACTGGTTGTTTGGCTGTCGGAAAAACTGACAACAGTTCTTGTATACCCTTCTCTTGTGAAGTTCTTCTGCTACTAGTTGTTTAGCAAAGGATGCAACCCTTCAGTGTGATTCTAGCTCTATTCATTTCAGTGGGCTAGGGCTGGGGTGGGAAACCTTTTTTCACACTGAGGGCTGCATTCTCTTCTGTGCAACTTTTGGATGGGGGGCACATGCCTGTGATGAACAGGGCCAGAGGTAAAAAAAACCAGGTAGAATAAAAAAGATTGCAAGTTTTACATTTGTACAGTAGGCTAATTTCTACACAGACAGTGGTGGATGTTGCCCATCGGGACTGGTGGGGCAGCAGGCAAGGAGATTCAGACAGCAGGCAGAACTGGAGGCAATGAAAGGAAGAGTGAACTAATCCTAGTTTTGTCCCCATCTTCCTCCATACTAAGGAACATCACTGTGACTGAGGGGAAGGAAGAGAAAGTTGACAGGCAGCAGGGATGGGCCAGAAATTCAATTCAGTTTGCATTTCAAGTTGGCCCTATCATATCTGCACTGTCTGAAATGATGTGAGAACCAAAACACAGCCATCCTTTGAAACTCACACTTAATTGAATTTTGCAATTCAGTTCGCCAACCAACCTATGTTTACAAAAATGTGTATTTTAGGGGAAAGTGTGCAAAAAACCCACCTGAATATGTGAGTGAAAATACAACACAAAAATGCATTCTGTTCGGAGAAATTGCTTGCAAAAATGTGTACATTATCTAAGCTGCCAACAAAAATGTGTTTTTTAGGAGAAATTTGCTTTTAAAATGCTGGAGAATTTTCATGAAGATTTTTTTCTTTAAAAAAATTGCAAATTGCTGCAGAAATGTGGAGAACCAAATGTAAGAGTGGAAAAATGAGAAATTGATAGAACCAAAACTGACAGATGTTTCATTTAATTATTATTATTATTATTATTATATTTATTAGTCACTTGATACCCAAAGGTCCCTTACACAATGATAAAACAAAACAAAGAAAACATCCCCTGTATTGTTTATGATTAAGAAGGAAGGCTTACGGGGACTGATTGGGGGTCGACTGAGGTCAGTGGGGAAGCACCCTTTTTGCCCTAAAGAATTTATTTATTTATTACATTTATACCCCACCTTTCTTTCACCATGGAACCCAAGGCAGCATACATGTGGTTCCCAGGCAGTCTCCCATCCAGTCACTGACCAGACCCAGACCTCCTTAGCTTCATGTGCCTTCAGACCAAAGACTGGAACCAGCTTCTACTGGGTGTGCATGTACAGACAAAGAGAGAGCAGAGCTTGGAAAAGTTACTTTTTTGAACTACAACTCCCATAAGCCTCAACCAGCATGGCCACTGGATTGGGCTGATGGGAGTCGTAGTTCAAAAGAGTAACTTTTCCAAGCTCTGAAGGGAGAGAGAGCTCTATCTTTCATCAAGAGGCATTATCAGAGTTCATTTTAGAAGGCAATGAAGTGCAACTGTTAAGGGATATAGCTTGGAGAGAGGGAGGGTAGTTGAGGAGGGATGTCACCTGGAGAGAAGCCAAAGGGCCAGAGAAAGATACCTGGATAGCTGCATTCAGCCTCTGGGCCTGAGGCTCCCCACCACTAGCCTAATACCACCTAACTCTACATAAGACCCTACTGCACAACTGCTCCCAATTCTTATATTCACTAGTATGAAAATTTACACACTAGAGCTAGCTAATTTGGAGGAATGTTTCCTTTTCCTTTTCTTTTTTCCTTCGCTGGTTCAATCATTCAGAGACTTTGATATAAATTTTAATGCTAGTTAAATATGAATCACTTTCCTACCAGAATTGCATGCTGCTGCTCCAATAACAGAGCTGTTACTCACTGATATAAACTTATTTTTTGTCTGTGCTTATATGATTACTGCAGTTTTATTACAGTCCCCCCAAGGAAATTGCTTAGCTGTCATGTAGATTTCATGCCGTCTACGGTGAGGTACAATGCTCATAACTTAATTTAAATTGCTTGTCTTTATCATTGAACATACCTGAACTTACAAGATCTGAAGAGGGTGGTTCACGACATATGCTGTTGGAGGTCGCTGATTCATAGGGTCACCATAAGTCATAATCGACTTGAAGGCCCATAACAACAACATCACTGAACATATTGAATGCATTAACAATTTACTTTGGTGGCCCTAAAGTGCATGGATGGGCCATATCAAGTTGAATATGAAAATGAAGGATGCAATCCTAACCCCACTTACATGGGAATAAGCCCCACCATATTCAATAGGACTTTCTTCTAAGTAGACTTGTTTAGGATTGGGATGTGAAGCTACAATCCTAACCCAAATTACTTGGGAGTAAGTATTGATGAAAAGATCTGTCAGTTTCTGTTCTCTCAGTTTCTCATTTTCCCAATCTGAAATTCAGTTCACATTTCTGCACCAATTTGCATTTTTAAAAAAAGAAAAATTGCCATGAAACATAAAAAGGGGACCTTTAGCGTTGTAGCACCGATACTTTGGAATTCCCTCCCCTTAAATATTAGATAGGCAGCATCTCTGTTATCATTTTAACGTCTACTGAAGATCTTCCTCTTTCAACAAGCCTTTAAGTAGAGCCTTTATCCCAGTCTGCATCTGTTGGAACTGCTTTTTAAGACTTTTTAAGATTTTTAAGAAATATTTTTTGAAGATGTTTTGTTTCAATATGTTTTAAAGTCTTTTGTTTTTAAGATGTTTCAGAGTACTTTCAGTGTTTTTGTTTGCTGCCCTGGGCTTCTTCTGGGATGAAAATGAAAATGGAATGAACTGCCTTCAAGGCAATTCCGAGTTATGGCAACCCTATGAATAGCGTTTTCATGGTAAGCAGTATTCAGAGGTGGTTTACTATTGCCTTCTTCTGAAGCTGAGAAGCAGTGACTGGCCCAAGGTCACTCAGTGAGATTTATGGCTGTGTGGGGATTTGAACCCTGGTCTCCCATGTCGTAGTCCAACACTCTAACCACTACATCACATTGGCTCTCTTCTTGGATTTATGTATGTATGTATGCATGTATGTATTTTATATCTGGGATGAAGAGTGGGATATAAAATACATACATAACATACATACATAAATACATAAATGAAAATTCTTCAGCATTTTAGTGCAAATCTTTTTCTAATGAACCCTTTTTTGTATGGCTTTTGACTAATGCAATGACCTGAAATTGACAGATCCTTCCATTCTTAGTGGAGAGTGAGGGTAGGTTTGTACTGCTATATTAACAAGGAGTAAAGAGCTAATGATTAAACACTTATTGCCTTCCCCCCCATGGGGGCATGTTGGCGCTTCATTCCCTAGAGCAGTACCATTCCCTGGGGTAAGCTACACAATGTGCATGAAGGAATGTACTAAAGCCTTTAAGACAATCATTCCAGCAGCACATGTGTTAGATGCCTAATGTCTTTCTCTTGACAAAACCCACTTAATCTTTCCCAAAATGAATTTGCTGTGGACAAAATAATTTGCTGTAGACAAGATTGAAATGTCATAAACAAAAATATTGCTGTTCTTTTAAAGTCGTTTCAATATGGTATGTGATCAGCTTAATTATTTTAGGATTTACTGTGCGTTTGCCCTGCCACAAAAAATCTGTTTAAACAGGGTAAGCATCACTGATCAACTTAAACCGTACATCCATCTTGTACAAAATTGATGGCTCGGCATCCAGCTAGAAGATGATACTGCTAGATCACCACAACATCTTATGCTTGATGCACAATGCCTAAAAATGATGAGAAGAATAAAATCAGAAAGTTATTCCCTCATTCAGCTAGAAAGCTGGTTTGCAAAAATTCTATCATGCTTCAGAACAGATTTCTTGTATGTTCCTTCTCATCTAACAAGCCCCATCCTGAATTCTGTTTTCCCCAACCTGGTGCTTGACCATTGGCCATCCTGGTGGTAATCTTTTTAAAGATTTACAGTGGCTGTCAATACATTTCCAGCCCAAAGTCAGGGTTTTACTGATGACTTACATGGCCCTGAATGACTTGAGATATAAATTCTTGAAGGCACCCTCTCCCTGAATAGTCCTATCTTGAAGGACTGCCAAGGAGGTCATACCATCATAGAGTTGGAGGGGGCCTATAAGGCCATCGAGTCCAACCCCTGCTTGATGCTTTAGCGTCCTATCATCCTGCTTTAGCATCCTAGCATTAGGCTTGGTACATGCGCAAGCAATGTAGGTGGGCCTTCTCAGAGATAACACCCTGACTTTGAACCCCCATGGCCCTTGAAATTTAGTTGGCATGCACCAGGGGCTAGGGATGGGTGAGAATTTCAATATAGTTCACATTTTAAGCAGAATCTATCATATTCACACTTTGCGAATCAGTATGAGAACTGAAACACAGCTATCCTTAGAAATTCACATTTATTAGAATTTTGTTATTCAGTTTGCCAACTAAACAGTATTTACAAAAATGCATATATGAGGGGAAAATGGGCATAAACATGAATATATGAGTGAATTTTCATGAGGATTATTTTTTAAAAAAAGATGCAAATTGCTGCAGAAATGGTGAGAACTGAATTTAAAATTGGAAAAAATTAGAAACTGAGAGAACCAAAGTAGACAGATCTTTCCAACCCTACCAGCGGCTCAGGGCATAGTTCTTTACACAGGGATTTCATAGTTGCCACTGATGTTCAGCTGAATGTTGTCTGATACAGAGATTTCTGATATAGAAAAAATAACATCATATTGATGTTATTTTATTTAGGTTGTTTTTACCCTCCCTGAAATCCTTGGATTAAGGGTGAGATATAAAAAGTCAAACAAATAATGCATACCACCACCTGCCATGATTATGGACATTTTGCTAGTAATAATAGCATTTACATTATTAACACATATCCCTTAAGATCATAGATAGGGTACCTGTGACCCTCCAGATATTGTTGAACTCCAATTCCCATCATCCCTGACCATTGGCCAGGCTAGCTGGGGCTGTTGGGGGCTGGAATGCAGTAACATCTGGACAGCCACAGTTTCCCCTTTCCTGCTTTAGATGGTTCTTTCTGAATGTTCAAAGCACTTCTCCATTCCATCTCAATAACACAACTGAAAACACAACTGTTGCACGGCAGTTTAAGTCTATAGATAATAATGGAATGGAATATTGGTATTATCAAATATGGAACACTGCATTAATTTAAAAGTTGACTAAACAAGTTCAGACTGTGCGGAACCCCCAAACAAAGGACGCATTTCATAAGGCTTGGCAAAGCTTTATTGTATACATAGCTGACAAGAAACATGACTGGCAACTACCATCAACACATGGACTTTTATGGAAAGATGGGTTAAGGTGATGTATGAAGAATGTGTGATATGCAAGGCCACGCTCCATGGGAAATGTGATACTGCTGTTACATAATGGGGGCTTCTTGTGATTGGATAACCTTTGTGTATCCTGACACCTCTCTTCCATTTTATTTTATTTTATTATTCCTTTCCTTTCTCCCTTTTGGTTAATGTTTTAAATGCTTCCCCCACACCATAAAATAAAATATTTTTTAAAAACCCACAATTGAAAACAATATTCTTCTGGGATGCTTTTCTGTGAAGGGGAGAGCACTATGTTCAGGGCTGGCCCAAGAAATGTTGCTCCCTGAGGAGGAGGAGCAAATGTCATTTCCCCTTCCCCTCTCCAAAGTTAAGGTGCAGAGTGCCCCTTACTGACCTGAAATTTCCAGAGTTCCCTGTGACTGTTAAACCACTCTGGGAATCGTACCTCTGTGAGGGGAATAGTGGTCTCCCAAGAATTCTCAGCACTCTTAACAAACAACAGTTCCCAAAATTCTTTGGGGAAAGTCATGGTGGTTAAAGTGGTATGAAAATGCTTTGAATGTATGGTGTGGATGTGGCCAGGGTCTACAACAGGGTGAGGAATCTGTGGCCCCTTAGAAATTGTTGGACTCTGCTGTAGTAGGTTGTCGGAGGTGTCCTCAGGCTTCAAGCAAAAACAGATATTGCTACTTATTAAAAGACATTAACACAACAGAGGCTTAGAACTTCTAACAACAGTCAGCCATTAACAACACAAACCACAACCAAGGGTTCTGTCTTCCCATCCTATCTTCTGGAAAACAGATGGCCATTCTTACAATTATTAACTTTTCACTCTTCTGGTACTGTTCCATGCACTGTATCATAGACTCCAACTCCCTATCTGCTCCAGCCAGCATGGCCAATGCTTGGGGATGATTGACCATGCTGACTAGGGCTGATGGGGCTTGAAGTCTGACAGCATCTGAAGGGCCACAAATTCTCCATCTCTGGCCTATAACCCAGTCCCATATGTGTATGAGTTTGTGCATATTTGGGGAGATGTTACCATTCCCATTTCCAGAGCTTGGAAAAGTTACTTTTTTGAACTACAATTCCCATCAGCCCAATCCAGTGGCCATGCTGGCTTGGGCTGATGGGAATTGTAGTTTAAAAAAGTAACTTTTCCAAGCTCTGCCCATTTCCCTTTTAACAAGTGGGATGTGATATAATTCAAACTTCTACTTGAGAACAACTCTAATTGGAAGTGAAGTTACGTTTGTTCACTTCTCTAGGCTCTAAATAGTCTGAATAATGCTTCTTGTTGGAAACAGCAAATCTAAAAATAATGCCACTTTATGCAATGGGCCAGCCCTCTTTCTTTTTCTCCCTTGGGGGTCTGTTCAATTAATGCTTTCTGAGCTTCACAGGAGTCCTTGGCTGTAATGATGCAGCAGCTGTGCCATTTTGGCAGCCAAAGAATTAGGCTTGACGGTTGTAGAAGGTCACCTAAAATATTCATCTCCAAAAGTAAGGTGGAAAAAAGGCAGTGTGGTGGGCAGCAATTTTAAAGGCAGAGCATGGGGAATATCTCCTGCATTGATACAGGAGATGGGGGGGACTGTGCAATTGGAGTGAGATTTGTTCAGTGATCACACTTCTGACAAAAAACCCATTTTCTTCTCCTGGTTTAAAGCCAGAATAAGATGAAGCTTAAAGAATAGGTAGTAGTATTGGGAACTCACCACATTTTTCAGGAATAACTGGCAATTATTGCTACCTCTTGGGCTTTGGGATGCAGCCACAATGGGCCAGTCTTGGCAAAGAGTTGAACAACACAACACACGATATAGAGGCTCTACCAGGAAATAACCACCTTCACACATTGATGGACAGTGGCTCTGGAGCAGGTGTTCCTGCTGAGATGACTTCACTGAAGCAGCCGTCCATCCTCAAAACAGGGCTTGCAATATCCCTTGCAATGTGTTCTGCTATTTCCCCCCCCCCAATGTTTTAAACACACTTTCAAGCCAGAGATGGGATGCCAGACTAGCCTAGCATTATGATCCCAGCCACCAAGCTCAATGTACATCTGACAGGCTAGATGCATGGACAGGTTTTTTTGGACTTCAGAACAGCTACAGTATCTCCTTTTACTCTTATTTTATACCACCCTGTGTCCCATGATGGTTTACAGAACTTAAAATAATAAGGTAAAACACATAATCCTTAAAATAAATATGTTTTCAAAAGGACTAAATAGAGCATCATGGAGAGTGATCAGAAAGGCAAACATTTAAAATTACACAGAACACCTAAAGGGCCGGGGAGAATATTTATTTTATTTACTTTTTAAAAAAGGTTTTTGCATGGCACCCAAAGCACAACCTAGAAGGTGCCAGGAGAATCTCCTTGGGGAGGGAGTTCCACAGCCAAAACTGCTCTCTCTCTCTCTCTCTCTCTCTCTCTCTCTCTCTCATCTCATCACCCTAATGATGGAGGCTCCTAAAAGAGGCCACAGAAGATGACTCACATTTAAAGTGCATGACATCCCCTAAAGACTCCTGGGAAGTGTAGTTTCTGCCTCACAGTTAGAATTCCCACCACCCTTAACAAATTACAGTTCCCAAGATTCTGTGGTGGGATTCAGGTGCTTCAAATGTATGTTGAATGTGCTTTAAATGTGTGGTCTGCCCTAGTATGTTTGCATTCATTAGTGAATTGAAAAGAACAATTTTAAAATATACCTTTTTAAACAGGGCTGTAGCTTAGTGGTATGGCACATGCTTTGCATGCAAAGTCCAAAATTCAATCTCTGGAAGAGGCTATTGCCTGGAATCCTGGAGAGCCAATGCTAGTCCATGTCATCAGTACTGACCTAGATGACACCAAATAGCCTGACTCAGTATAAAAGAGGAAAGAGACCACAAGGCCACAGTGACTCCAAAATTTATTTATTTTATTTACAACATTGATATACTGCTTTATTGTAAAAAACCTCAAAGCGGTTTATAGAAGGAATTAAAGCAATAAAATTATTGGCGAAAACAGTTAAAGACAGGTATTTAAAAACATTCAAAATAATAAAACTAGCAATGAGTTAAAAACAGATATAAAAACATAATAGCTTGCCTGAACAAAAATGTTTTAGCAGGTGCCAAAATGAGTACAATGAAGGGGCCTGCCTAATGTCAAAAGGGAGTTCCAAAGTGTAGATCCTGACACACTAAAGGACTGATTTCTTACAAGAACAGAACAAGTACTATATGGCACCCGTAACATGGAAAGCACATCTTGAACTTCTCTCACCGCTCACAGATTGGGGTGGCATGCAACAATATGCTTTTGTCACAACAGTTGACCTTTGTTGATATTGTATTTTTAATGTTTTTGTGCTGTGATGGTTGTTATTTTTAACATGTTGTAAACCTCTTTGACGTTTTTAACAAAATTGTGGTATACAGATATTTTTTATAAATAAGTAAATCTGCAGAAGTAAGTTCACTGGGGCACATTCCTTGTGCTAGATTTTATTTTGCTTGAACTGAAACAAGTAAATACTTAGAAGAAATTTGAAGCTTCTCCCTTTAGTGTATTTAGGAGAGCAGAATCAGAAAGTGTTGATTTCTTTCCCTGCTGGGTTAAAAAAGGCGTGCTTCTTTCTGCAAAACTGCATGCTTTTTACTTTTCTTTCTGACTGCACAGAATAGATGCTATACTCCTGGGTGTTCCATACCTGCTAGCCTACCATGAGGTGTTTGTTGCAGTGCATGCTGAGCAGTCAGTCAGCTGGAGAGGACTGGCTGAGAAAGGATACTTCATGAATAAACATTTGCTTAAAGCTCACATTACATGGCCATCTTCCATAGCTTCTTTGGATTAATTCCACAGTTGCATATTGAAATGAAACCATGTGAAACACACTACTGGGCTTCTGTTTCCACACTGAGCCTCCCATTAGACTCAGGGGTGATTTCCACATCCCTTTGGGTCTCCCACTGCCCTCAGCTATTGCCAACTCAGCGTGGATGAATTGACAAGGACTTCAGCAAGCAAGGTGATGAAGACCACAGAGAAAAGTAATGTTAAGGCTGAATGAAATGACACATTGGTTAGTTATTCACACAGCATAGCTCTGAAAGTTACAAATGACAGGAAGAAATACTGGGAAAGGAATACAATAACAAGCGATGGAAATGATTGGATCACTGATACACTTGTACGCATTGATAAAACACTGTCAAAAAGCACTATGCGGAACATTAGGAAGATACCTTATAGCAAGTCAGGCCATTGGTTCATCTAGCTCAGTATTGTCTACACTGGCTAGCAATGGCTCTCCAGTGTTTCAGGCAGGGAGTCTCTCCAAGCTCTACCTGGAAATGCCAGAGATCAAACCTAGCACATGCTTGTCCACTGAGCTACGGCCCTTCTTGATTGCATCAGGATGATTTTGGTGTGGTGCTTTACAAATGCACAATGTGCTTCTGCAGAATGGTAAAATGCCACACAAAAGGAACTTGGTGCAACTGATTGTACAGTCACATCAAGATTTTGGGGAGGGAGGGAATAGCATTTTCTCAATATGAATAATTATGCATCCTCACCACTCAGACACCACACTCAAAAGGAACTGAAAGCTGTGGCAAGCTACACATGTACTGTGCTTTGTTCAAAATTTGGAAATGTGAATGGGGAAACTGAGGATTCTGATCTTTGCAAACAAGGTGCCGTCAGGTCCTGCTTGCAGGCTTCCCGTGGGGATCTCGTTGGCCACTGTGAGTACAAGATCCTGGACTAGATGGGCTACTGACTTGATCCAGCAGGCTCTTCATATGTTCTTAAGATCAGCAAATCTGAACAACAACGATCAGACAGAAATTCCAGATGGGCAAATTTTCAGAAGTATCACTAAGTGGTTGTGGTGTACAAACAGTAGGGATGAGATGATCTGCAATTTCAGTTCTCTCCGTTTCTCTTTTTTCTAATCTTAAATTCAGTTCTACACATTTCTGCAGCATTTTGCAATTCTTTTGAAAATCCTCAGGAAAATTATTCAGCCTTATAGTGTGAATTTTTCCTAATAAACACACTTTTGTATGGAGTTTTGGCTAATGTACACATTTTTGCAAACAATTTCTCCTAATATAAAGCATTATGTTACTTTCACTTTCCCCAATACATGAATTTTTTGCAACCACTGGTTGGAGAACTGCATTGCAAAATTTGGATAAGCCAAAATTTCAAAGGATGACTGTGTTCTGGTTCTCATATTATTTCAAAAGGTGTGAATTTGATAGTTTGGGGTTTAAATGTGAACTAAATCAAATTTGTCCCCTTTCCCTAGCTGTCAAAAAGATTTTGTAACGCGCTCTGCGTGGGGCTGCCCTTGAAGACTGCTCAGAAACTGAAATTGGTACAAAGAGCTGCAGCCAGGATGCTAACTGGGGCGGGATATAGAGAACATACAACCCCTCTGCTGTATCAGCTCCACTGGTTGCCCATTTGTTTCTGGGCACAATTCAAGGTGCTGGTTTTGACCTATAAAGCCTTATATGGCTTAGGTCCAGGCTATCTGTCAGAGCGCCTCTCCCTCTATGAACCTGCTCGGACTCTAAGATCCTCCAGCGAGATCCTTCTCATTACCGCTTCTTTCCTGCAAGTTCATCTTGCAGAGACACAGAATAGGGCTTTTTCGGTGGCCGCCCCTGGACTGTGGAATTCTCTCCCTAGTGAGGTTCGGTCAGCTTCCTCATTATCGATTTTTCGTGCGCAGGTGAAGACTGTTCTATTTAGGCTTTTAACTAATGTAGTTAGTTTTAACTTATGTTTATTTAATTTATTTGTAAATTGTTTAAAATGAATATCATGTTTATTAATTATTTCTGGTTTTTAATGTAAGCCGCCCTGAGTTCCTCGGAAAAAGGGCGGGGTATAAACTTTTAAAATAAATAAATAATAAATTTAAAAAAGTACCTCTGCTTGGAGGCTTAATGCTTGGAGGCAAAGTGGAAATACATTGGCCTGTCCTACGCACAACATCGCACATCCTACCAGCCTTGACCCCCTCTTCCAACAATACCCATGTGTTCAGCAGAGATGTCTGAAAAAAGCCCTTTTGCAAACATCCAGTCTCAATGTGTGGACATGGGAGGGGGCACAGTGTGCAACTATTCATGCATAGGTATGCCACACAACAAGGATCTTCAATCTTGCAGAGGTCCTATTTGTCTGGAACAATTATGCAGGACCAACTGCTCCTGCTAGATGCCCCTGACTGTACATCAGGCAGTAGGGCCATTGGGATGCACAATGCTCTGAATGAGGCCAGCCCACACATTCCTACTTTACTCCACATTTTATCCCTGCACATGGATGCTAAATTGAGAACAGGGCTACTGTACCTACTTTTCCAGAAGGTTGCTCTTGAATTTCCACTTTGGTGCTATGATAATAATCAGTCAATTGCAAATGAAGTTCCAATGAAGATGATGGGCAAAGACTGTTGAGTGCTGGTCTGAGCAATTATCATTAAAGCTGCTCATATCTGCATCACCTGCTAAATGTATGTAATCAGGGAATCAGTCTGTTGTACGGCAAATGCAGCTTTCCATATTTAATGGCGGGGATCAGTTTCCAAATAGACACTAGTGTCTAAAACTCGACAAAGAAAATAACACATTATGTTGATTTTGATTGGGAGACAGAAGGATGAAGATGGCAAGTTTTCAGAGGAATCTCACTAGTTAGCCTCCAATGTTAAGTTCAGCTGTTAATAACTGTAAGCAGTGCCTGCATGACAGTGAAAACACAAATTTGTCAGAGTGATAGAAACAACAGGTTATTTATGTGTGTGTGTGTGTGTGTTGGTCCTGTTACCCAGGTTACTTTGCCATTTAAAAAGAGATTAAAAACAATCAAGATCATCAAGTGAAATGACTAGATTGCATACCTGAACAACACGATTTAAGAATAATAATTTTAAAGAAAACCAGAAGAAATGATTATATTAATGTTTGCTTTGGATCACAGTTGGGCTATGAAATAGTTATTTAGTCTTCAATCCTATATGCACACCTAATTGGAAGTACATAGAAGGGCTATAGTGGATCAGCTTTGCATGCAGAAAGTCCCTGGTTCCATCTCTGACATTTCCAGGTAGGGCTGGGAAAGCCTTCTTGTCTGAGGCCCAGGTAGGATCTGAGTGCTGATTGTCCTAGCCTATAGCCCTTGAAGGATGTAGCAATCAGAGCTTGGAAAAGTTACTTTGTTGAACTACAATTCCCATCAGCCCAATCCAGTGGCCATGCTTGCTGGGGCTGATGGGAGTTGTAGTTCAAAAAAGTAACTTTTCCAAGCTCGGGTAGCAATATCTACTCAGGTTTGCAGAAGTGATTGGTGAGACTCTTACTCTTTAGTACAGCTTCCTATGAAGCTTAATGGTACAGTTTCAATTACAATGGGTTTTATCCAACTAAGTGCTAATAAGAGTAGACGCACTAGGTGTCATCAAATGCATATGTCCCATTAGCAGAAGGATTTACACTTGTTCTGTCACACAATCATTGCCCTAACAGAATGAGTTACATTGGATACAGGCAACTGAAATTAATGGGCCTGTCATGTTCATTAATTTCAGTAGGTTTACTCTAAATAGGATTGGATACAGCCCTATACAAAGTTTTATATATACATTTCTGTCCATCTAGGATCTTTCCAATGTCCAGGATTGTGAAGTCACTTCACCCACCATCCTCTGTTTCTGTAGTCCCCACCTCCAATCAACCTTGTCTTAGCTTTCTTTGTGGTCTATGAGGTTATGGTGACATTATTCCCAAAACTCCTTCATCTGGTGCTGCTGTGTTTGCTAGTATGTCTGCTGGTCCCTCCACCTCTGTCTCAGTCCTTGCCTTATAAGTGGTGGGAGGTTGAGTCAGCATCTTCAGCCATGGTGGATGGTGCCATTGGGGCTGGTAGGGTAGAAGACTGGGAAGTCAACAATAGGTGGAGCCAAAACCAAGGACAGGTAGAGCCAAATAATTCTAGCTTATCTCCACCCTCCTCCCTGCTGAGTTCTATGAGATCAACACAAGGAGGAGGAAGCTGGCAGCCAGGGCTAACACTCTCTGGACTGGTTGTGTTTGGGGAGGGTAGCTGAGGGCAGACTGAGGATGGTGGGGTAGTGCCCCATTCACCCTAATGGACCAGCCTCCACTACTCTATTATCCAGGCTATTCTGGCAACCAAACATTGTCCTCTCTGACAGAGCTGTATTTACACACAGCTGTGTCAGATCTAGAGAAGTGTGGGAGTCAGAGCTGTCCTCAGCTACCTCTCCACACTGACATTTATGTAACCATCTCTCCACAAATGCCACGCATGGTGTCACCCATGCAGAAGAGGGAGATATCAGCAGGCTTGGGAGAACCCCAAGAAATGCAGAAGTGCAACATATCTTTAGAAAGAAGAAACTCCCCAAAGCAACCCAATGCAGACCTCAGTGGCCATGGAATGCTAGCCATGGAGGTGGCCCACAGATAGGAAGTAAGAGAGGGGTGGGATGGAGTGGCTACAATCCTGACCTGAAATTGTTCCACCCTGCAATGTTTTGTTTTAGGACTCATTTGTAGCATTCTTGATAAATAAAGGTACACATAATAATTCATGTATATGTTTCCATTCTTGAACTGAACATCTGGAAAATTTGGGGAAAGAGTTTTGGACGTTTAAAAAAAATCCACTTACAGAGCTTGTAATAGAAACTAGAAGACTCCTATCTTTAAAAACATTATTTGTGCAGCAACTGTATAATAAAAGCCGGCAAGCAGCCTTCAATCTCGCCTTTTATTCCAGTCCAGTGGGTGATCTACCGTAAATGTGTCAGCTTGTCCAAATCAGTCTAGAGGGGCTTATTTGACTCTCTAGTAAACAGCTTGCCAAAGCCTTATATAAACCACATTCAGCCAGATAGTTGCAGAGAGTATCTGAAATGACAAACATATCGCTGTAATTTCCATGTTTTACCATCACTCTCCTAGACTCTCTAATAACAGCAATTCATGCAGAAACTTTGGGAGCCAGGATGTTACTTTTGTTTCTTAACTGTCCCACCTTAAGTTTTTTTGCAAGGGCACATTTTGTCAGGGGTGTGGGGGAAGACGTGGAAAGAGTGAACTCTTTGCATACTCTTAAATCTGCTGAGGGCATCCTCCTAACTCACTGGTAGAGAACATTTTCTAGCCCAAGGGACAAATCCAGTTCTGGGCAACCTTCTGGGGGACACATGATGGTGGTGGGTGGAGCAAGAATGGTGGTGGGTGGGGCCAGAGGCAAACTAAAAATGGGTAAAGCAATGAATGTGTACAGTAGGCTAAGTTACATTCCAGTCACACAAAAGGCAGAGGTTTCTACACATATACGTCTTCACCCAGGCTTGTTGTGGAGCAAGAAAGAGGCATGACCACAGTTCATGAAACTGCAAAAGTACTGGAAGAGGGCATTATTGTTACATTATTAATTAAATTTATATCCCACCCTTCCTCCCAAAGGAGCCCTGAGGAGCAAACACGCAAACAGTTAAAACATCTAAAAACAATTCAAATACAGATGCAGACTGGGAAAGATGTCTGATTAGAAGGCTTTTTAGAAGAGGATAGGCACCAAAAAGACAATGGAGATGGTGCTTATCTAACATGTAACGGGAGGGAATTCTAAAGGCATAGAGCAATTCCAGTGATGGGTGTGGCCTGAGAAGAGGGGGTGAGGCCTGGAGAGAGGAGGTGTGGTCTGCAGAGAGTCATGAGAGCCATTTGGCCTCCAGACCTCAGCATCCCCACCATTGTCCTAACTATTCCACTCCTGCTACAGGTTTTGAAAACAAAGCTCCAAAGAGTGATGTTTGCAGCTTCCTGCCTTCTTTGCAGTTCTAATATTTGACAGCCAAGCAGGCCTGAGGTCAGCATGTGGAATAATTGGGCAAGTGCTAGGGCCCCAGAGGACCCACTACAATGGCTGTTGACACTATTTTATTCTCTTTTAAAATTAACCAATTGTAAGGGTGCAGTTCTGAGAGGAGAAGCATCTAGCTGGACAGCTATGGCAATGTAGACTTGCAATAACATAGCAAATATTGTGAGCCAGAGTTGCATAGTGGTTAGAATGCTAGACTAGGACCTGGAAGACCAGAGTTCAAATCCCCACTCAGCCATGAAGCTCACTAGGCGACCTGGACCCAGTCACTGTCTCTCAGATTAATCTAACTCACATTGGTTATTGTGAGGATGAACTGGGGAAGGGAGAGCCATGTATGCTAAGCTGAGCTCCTTGGAAGAAAGGTGGGATAGAAATGTAATAAATAAATAAATAAATAAATAAATATTCCTACTTGTAACTGATTTCCAGCTTTCCTATCTACATTGAACACGGGCAAAACTTCAATTGGTCTCAGTGCAATCAACTTCCAAGCTATTGTGCTTAAGGTTGCAACCTTCGTGATTCCTTCTTCTCAGCAAGGGCTGCATGTGGCACAATTCCTCTCTCCCTCTTGTCTCTAAGAAAAAACAAGCCTGAAGGTATGACTAGGAGAAGAGCATTTTGTGTAGCTATTGAAGAAGGAATGGAAACTTTAATCAAAGGCTGAAATAATTGCTTGCAGCTTCATGGATAAATGACTATTTCTATTATTATATCTGATCATGCATAACATTGTGGCTTCATAGTTAAGAAGATGTCTCCATCAGAACAAGCTGGGCCAGTTTGATTGGAACAGTTACATTTATTGGTTTGATCATAAAATGCAGATAATAAAAAGTGGGTGCATGTGGTTGGGGTAAGGCTGAACGCTCTTAAAATTCAATTACTGTTAAACAGCAAATGAGTAATGGGGGATTAAAGAAACAATAAAATGCAAGAGGGATAGCCTGTACAATGGCACTTTTGAGCCAAACCATTTGGCAATTAGAAGGCATTTTACAAAGGTGGGAAATTGTTACATGTAGAACAGAAGTCAGCCATGCTTGAACACTGTAGTCAAATGCAATAACTCGACAAGGGAGATCATTTTGGGAAATGAGGGGAATTTCTTGATCCTGGATTATCTACTTCTCGATATTGACATCTCACACTAAGTTATAGTATGTAAACTAGTTTTAAATATATATATAGAAGGCTGAAGGACATCAATTTAAGCCATTGAAAACAGTCATGTTACTGAGGTGCAGCATTGCATCTTGACAAAGAATGTGGGCAAGCCATTGCAAGGGATAATTCCCCTGCAGGGATATGGAGAGCTCCTTCCTGATCTAAGAAAGAACCAAATTTGACATTTGCCACAGACATAGTTAAAAGTTTTCCCTGCTGCTTCTCCCCACTGTGCAGCAAACACATTTGCAGAAATCCAGTTGGGGCAAAGCTGCTCACAAGAGGGGATTCAAGGAAAGGGAAGGGGTTAAATAGCCCCTCCCAACTGCTACTTCTCCACTACAACATGCACTTCCCCCTCCATTTTTGCAGTCCTTTGTGGCAATCAGGTTTCCCAGGCCTTGGGTTTGATAGCAAACAACTAGATTGGTCCCAGCATCGATGGAGATCTCAGAGCTTTCTGCAAATTACAAGGAGTAACAAATGAATGGAGAAGCATGTGCATGGCACATCTGCTTTCCAACATGCTAAAAGGTTACCTGAATGTTGTCCTTATAGGAAGATGGAGCCCATGTATCTCTCTATGACAAGTGTAGGGAACCTGCAGCCTTTTGGGTGTTGCTGAACTACCATTCCCATTGACAATGCTGGCTGGAACTGATAGGAATTGGAGCCCAACAATGGTCATCTTTGACCATTGACCATGTTGGCTGGGACTGATAGGATGTGGAGTCCAGCAACATCTGGAGGATCACAGGTTCCTCCTCCCAGATCTATGCACAATGCACAATTATCTCCCTGCTTGTTCCCAGACGGTTGAATTTTTGTCAGTGGTCTAAATGAACCCTCACAAGACCTCAAAGGGGTTTTCAAGTGTTAGACTGGATTATCTGCAAAGCTCAATGGAGCTTACAAAGCAAGTGCTCTCAGAACACCCATGGAACATATTTTTCTGACTAAATCCTGCTCATAAGCATTTGAGCAAGGGCACTCATTTCTGCAAACTCCTCTGCATGAATGAGAGTTGCATGCCACTCCTGTAAGAGCTGCAGAACTTATTTTCACATTATGGGAGATGGCAGAATGCAGATGCTCAATATCATTGGTGCACTCATTCTTCCTCAGTTTGTGTAAAGTGGCTGAGAGTAGAGCAGAATCATGACAGTCCCCCCCTCCCCAAAATATGAACTGCAGTCTAAGGCTTAAAAGGATATAGTAGAGCTGGAACAAGTTCCAAAAAGGGCAACCAAAATGATCAAAGTATGGAGAAACTTTCCTATAATGAAAGGTACAACATTTGGGGCTTAGAGAAAAGGTGAGTAAGAGAAGATTTGATAAAGGTATAGAATTATACATGGTGTGGAGAAAGTGGATAGAGAAAATATCTCTCTCTCATAACACTAGAACCTGTGGACATCCAATGAAGCTGAATGTTGAAAAATTCAGCATAGACAAAAGAAAGTAGTTCTTCACACAGCACATAGTTAAACTATGGAATTCACTTCTACAAGATGACTGCCAACTTGGATGGCTTTAAAAGAGGTTTAGACAAATTCATGGAGGATAAGGCTATCAATTGCCACTAATACTGATGACTATGTTCTACTTCCACTGTTGGAGGTAATCTGAATACCATTTGCTGGAAACCACAGGAGAGGAGAGTGCTGTTGCACTCAGGTCCTGAGTGTGTGCCTCCCACAGGCATCTGTCTGGCCACACTGAGAACAGGATGGACTACTGTGAGAACACGACTAGATTGGATCTAGCAGGCTCTTCTTAAGGCTGTAATTCTGAGCATCTTAAGGAGCAAGCCTCATGAAGTGGGCCTTTCTCTAAGTAAACATACATAGGATCAAAATGCATGACCTGCAAGAGCTAACCATGGCAGAGTCAACATTGGTGCAATGTCATCTGCAATGATGTTGAAAGCATCACATATGAATAGGGTTGCCAGGTTCATGGCCTGAGACTGATCCTGTATCTTTAGGAGAAGAAAAAGTCAGCCAAGTGCAGGTGTTCTTGCGATGCTGCAATGGGAAAAAACACAAGGTGGAATTCTCCCTTCCGCTGCACAACTTTTAAAGATACAGAAGACCTCTTGGAGGCTGGGCCTGGCAACCAAGAGGTCTTCTGTATCTTTAAAAGTTGTGCAGGGGGAAGGGATAATTCCACCTTGTGGTTTTTCTCATTACAGTGTTTCAAGAACACCTGCACTTGGCTGACTTTCTCTTCTCCTAAAGATACAGGATCAGTCTCAGGCCATGAACCTGGCAACCCTACATATGAATCATCCCATACAAATAACTAAACTAAACTAAAGACATCTTATTAAGAAGAATTGCACAAGTTAACAAAATTACCTTTATTTCCCTCCCAGACTAAAGCTTTATTCACCCCAATATGTCATTTTTTTGATACACATTAGATTCCCCTTAGCATTGACTGTGCTGAAATCAAGAGACACCCCCCCCCGGTTGGGTTGTTCTACAGTTAAGCAGGAAAACAGAATAACATTTAACACAACCATCCACGGCTCGGGATTTTTTTTTTTAAAAAAAGAGAGAGATGAAAAGGAAGAGTGAGAATACTCACTGTTCAAAATAAAAAGACTGATTCAAATGTACAACCCTTCCATATTTCCTGATGGCTTCCTATGTACTCGCTTATCCTTAATTTAAATGAGAAAATATGCTAAATACAATGCTGACAATAATGTGACAAATTGTAAATGTAGCTGGTCTCCAGGAATTAAATGTTTTGATTTCTGCCTGTATAAGGTTTTCCCACAAGACAGATCGCTAGAGTTCCAAATGCCAGAAGATGAAAGAGCCCCTGCTATGTTTGAAACAGTAAGTGACATGCTTTAAAAATTAATTCCTTCAGGAAACAATAAGCAACTGGGTAAAGAAAGGTAAATTGGCACCATCATGCTGTTCCTGCCACAAAAGGAACCTGTCTCTGCCAAATCAATAATCCCCAACTTTCAAAGGAACCTGAGAATCCTATGCAGGCATTCCAATAATAATAATAATAATCCCAATAAACAGAGACATCTGTACTTTAACTTCAGCTGTTTCTTTTTACCATAGTAAGCACAATAAATGAGAAAAAGTACCGCAGAATGGTTCCCCATGCTGTTCAAGCAATATTGCTGTTACTTTCCAACCACTTGTGTCTTTCTAGAAAATGAATCATTTTTTTCAAATAGTCCATGTATTGTAGTTAGCTGCTGGCCAGTTCCACAAAACCCCACATCTAAACCCTAAAGTATTCAGTATATACTCCCTGGAGGAAAATGGCTGACCTCATCCCTACATTCCTATAGTCTTGACCTAGGCAAAGAACACAAAGAACTGTAGTTTGTTAATGGTGCTGCAAGTTGTTAAAACAGCCCTGTTCCCCTCACAGAGCTATAACTTCCCAAATTCCCTGGGAAGAAGGATTGACTATTAACCCACTCTGGGAACTGTAGCTCTGTCCAGGGAATAGAAGTCTCCTAACAACTCTTAGTACCCTTAACAAACTACAGTTCCCAGGATTCATTGGGGGAAGCCATGACTCTTTAAAGTGGAAGGATCATGCTTTAAAGGTATAGTGCAGATGCAGGCTAGGTTTGTTGTTATTTAAAGTGTATGGTTAGAGCTATTTCTAACATTTCAATTACACAGAATAGTCATATTAATGACCAACATGATTTTAATTTGACTTCGTTGTTCCCTCCTCTTCTTTTTCAGATATACGTGATGGAACATTTAAATGTACAAGTCCTGGAGATCACATGGCAAAAGCATTTAATGTTATCATTGTCACATTGCAGCAATCCTCCCATAGTCCTGTAATCTAGCACAGGCTAATCCCCACTGCACGCCCCCACCCCCACTCCCACTCGGATTTCAATCTCTCTGGCCTTATGTACATTTCCACCTCAATTTTTATCAATATGTGTTTTAAAAAGAAAACCACATTTCAATTAACTCATATTAGAAATTTGGATGTATAGAGGCTTCAGTTTAATTTGGATATTTTATCCATAAAAATTTGCTCCCAAACTCAATGAAACCAATGCTTTAAGGAGGGTGGAAATGGCATTTCAATCCAGCAATGTGCTAGATGAAACTTTGCCCAGTTAAAAAATCTTCAGTAATATGGGGTCGATTATATTTTGTAGATTTGGTGACTGCATTAAAGGCCCTAGTCAGAAAGTGTGATACAAATTTGCTAAACAAGTAGATACACGACACTGAGATGTTGCCAAAATGTGCATTTAAGAGATTTCTAATCCACTTTCCTCAGACGTAGCCCTCCCAAGGTAGTTTCAAAAGGATCAAATCAAATAAGCAATTTATTATAGCTCTCCCCTTCCCCAAATAACAAGCAGCAGCAACATAAACAGGAAGCTGCACATCCACCCAACGGTAGGACTGGCCAAAGCTTGGATCCCAAACTGAATCAGGTGGATGGGAGCCACAGATTTCCCCAAGTCAGGTCAGCCCACCCAGATCAGTCAGGGACTGTCAAAAGGTAGGGCAATCTAGAGTTGGGGGAGAACAAGCAGAGGCAGGCAGATTTTGCTGGATCTGCTTCACCAGTGTGTCTCCCAACATAATTGTGCTCTCCACTCATCAGCTGGTCAGTGCAGGATTAATTTCTGCTCTTTGCAGGGGTCTGCACAGTAAACACACTGGCAATGCAGCACTCAATAGGACTGAATGCTGCATCTCCTTCCTCTCCTCTCCCAGCCATGTTAAATAGGATTTAAAACCCTGTCTGTAGAATTCTGAAGAGCTCTGTTTTGGTTGGTTGGTTGGTTGGTTGATTAAAGCAAAGCAATAAAAATGAAGCTTTTAACTTTTTTAAAAAACCTCTGCTGCTGCTTCTTTTTTTAAACTGAGCTCATCAGTTCTCCGCGGGCAACGTTTTGGACAGCCCCACTTCTTGTAAAACCCATGGACCTAGACAAACAGAGACATATAGGAAAACATAGGGCTATAAGGGACAGAAAGGAAAGGAAAGAAACAAGAGAGCAAGACAAGACTTTGTGGAGAAGCCTAATCTGACCTGGGTGCAGAGTTTAGAAAAGTTACTTTTTTTGAACTACAACTCCCATCAGCCCAATCCAGTGGCCATGCTGGCTGGGGCTGATGGGAGTTGTAGTTCAAAAAAAGTAACTTTTCCAAGCTCTGCTTGAGTGGAGGTTATTCACGTTACGCCTTGTCTTGGGGGGATGGCCCACAAATCACCCCAATTATCTAATTATCCTGCTCCCATACAGAGCTGAAACGCACCCCTCCAGGATTGCTTTAGAAAGGGGTTAGACAACTTCATTCTCATAAGGCTATCAATGGATACTAGCCATAATGGCTCTGCACTACTTTCAACGTTGGAGGCAGTATGAATATCAGTTGCTGGGAATCACAAGCAGGGAAAGTGCTGTTGCAGTCAAATCTTGCTTCTGGCATCTGGTTGGCCACTGGGCTGGCCCATTCGGGCTCTTCTTATGTAGAGTGAATTATGGTAGCTAATACATGCGTAGCTAATAACAGGCCAGCTTGCTCTAGATAGGGTTGCAGGTTTGGAATATAAATTTGTTCAGCTCATAATGTTTGTTGCATTCCAACTCAAATGTCATGTCCCCAAGTTCTTCTCTGACTCAGAACGCACAATGAAATTCTTTGCATGTGCATTGAGGATGTAGCTGCTTATGTATGTTCATAAGTGAATGTACTTCAGGGTTACTCCATTACTCTTGTCAAAACTGTGGAGTTACATGAATCATCCTTCAACCAACCTGCAATGAGTGGAGTTCGCAGTGCTAGCCAATAAGTACCTTGCAAGATGAAGGGAGTGAAGGAAAAGCATGTTAGATTATGCAACAGAAAATGGTGGGAGTGCTTCACTCTCTGATAGCACAAGCCACTGTTTTGGCCGGTGCAACTGAAACCTTTTCAGAGGCTTTTAAATTTCCCTGTGAGTTTTATAGCTTGGTTCCCTGATTCAATGTATTAATTCCACATGTCCACAGAGCACAGGAGAACGTGTGATTAAGCAGGCGTGGGAATGCTTATTATGACTCACACATGGACATAAGAATCTGCTGGGCTCTTGGCTGGGTGCACAACAAGCTGTGTGTAGTGAGCAATTTAGTTGATGAATGGAGCCATTTTTCTCCATTTGTGAATTAACTGCAAAAAAAAAAGGCGGGGGGGGGAGATTTGGATTTTCACAAATCTGTTCTATGTAATTATTTGATTAATGTTTTATGGGAACACATCTTAGTCCTTAGATTTCTTCATGAATTATGCACTAGCCTATTCAGGCTATGAGACTGTAGCACAGGATATATAATAAGGAAGAAGGAAAGGAAGAATTTAAAAAAACCACAACAGTGACCATTTCCAAGAATGTAGATGTAGGCACTAATTATTGATCTTAGACCCAACAGTGCATTAATGACTTTGGATGTTCTTTGCAGTATTTATCATCATCAATCACGACTGGGGATTAGGGCCGTGATCTGAATTTGGATGAAGCCCGAAGAACGGACCAAATCAGGCTTCTTTGGCACTGATTTGTGATGAATCAGGCTGAGTCAGTCTCTGCCTTGTACAGGGCAGAGAATACGTTTCTAGAAATTTGTTAACAAATAAAGCTTATTCAGAATTTTCAAAGCGAGGGCTCATGTTTTGACATTTCTGGCTGGCTGCAGTACATCCAAACACACATACACACATCCCACTGAGACATTAACAGTGGGGTGGGGGAACCCTGAATTTTATAGACAGCTCTTCCTGTCGTTAATGTCTGCCTGACCCATTCTCTTGTTCCTCTTCCATCTTAGGTTGCCTTGGCACCAAACCTCCTCCTTCCTTGACTCAATGTTTATATCCAGAGCTGGAGGAGGAGCTGGAGACTTAGCACTGGGGGAAGGCTCCAGACAGCCAACAGAGCCTTGTGTCACTGCCGCCACTCCTCCTGTTGAGGAGGTCACCTGTCCTGTTGTGCTGCAGTGAGAACCTGGCAGTGCTGGCATGAAGGTCAGGGTGTGTGCCTCTCCTCCTTTAGACTGAGCATGGGGCTTACTCTTTCGTATCTGCTGAACCAGGGAGGGTTCAACCCCAAAGAAAGAGCAGCAAAGAGGTTCTCTCTCTCCACAAATGGAACTCCCTGATGGTGTGGTTTTTTTTTAAAGAGAGAGGTTAAATTATGTATGTGTTCACCTTGAAGGATGCTCTGATGTACAGTCACTATGCCCCAAGCTCAAGGGCACTGAAAAGAACCATATAAATTCTGCCAACCCCATAGTGCTTTATTGAAATACACACACAGGGGGAACATAAAATTTAAAGATGGCTAGCATGAAATCCCATGGAGCTACCCAGCTGAAATTTGGCAGGATTAGTTCTCTCCTTAGAGACTACCATGTCCCCAAATGTCATGTCTCTGTATCAAGGAACAAGATGGTTATGACCATTTTTGTTTTGCAATGCAAGCTAATGGGATTTGGGGATATTTGTAATATCAGGATCCAGATTTGGATCTGGACTGGGACAGGTACGAATATGGCTGGACTGGATTGGGACACATCTGTATTTATAAATCAAAGCCACAAATCGGGTTGAGGGGTCCATGTGCAGCCCTACTGAAATGGAAATGGACTGCCTTCAAGTCGATTCCGACTTATGCTGACCCTATGAATAGGGTTTTCATGGTAAGCAGTATTTAGAGATGGTTTACCATTGCCTTCCTCTGAGGCTAAGAGGCTGTGACTGGCCCAAGGTCACCCAGTAAGCTTCATGGCTGTGTGGGGATTTGAATCCTGGTCTCCCAGGTTGTAGTCCAACACCTTAACCACTACACCACACTGGCTCTCCACACTGGCTCTCACAGCCCTACTAGGGATTGACAAATCTATAATTTTCTGTTTCCCTTGGTTTCCTGTTTTTCCAATCTTAAATTATGTTAACCACACTAATTTGCAATGCTTTTTTAAAAAAATCATCAGAAAAATTCATCATCGTATTATAGTGAGCATTCTTCCTAATATAGACATTTTACAAGCCATTTTCCTAATGTGATGCATTTTGTAAGTTATTTTCATGAGTAGATGCATTTTAATGCAGATCCACCCTAATGTAATGCATTTTTGTACACTCTTTTCAGTTAGAGGACTGCATCACAAAATTCAGAGAAGTGCAAGTTTCAAAGTGTAGCTGCATTTGTGTTGGTTCATGAACTGCAAATTAGATATGATCATTGAGTTCAAGCCAAAATTTCTTACATTAATTAAAAATCAGCCATGAATTTTTTAAACTTTTAAACTGCAGAAGATGAAGGTCAGAGCATGGGGCAAGGTCAGTAGTAGGATTACAGGTGCTCTGTGAACATGGCTGATTTTTTAATTAATTTCAACAGATTATGAGAACTCTGACCAAAAGTGCTCTGGGTTTGTTTCTCTAGTTTTACACTTGGAACGCTCGATTATCTCTGACTGTTTTGTGTAGTGCCATGAAAATTTAGAACGTTGTTAAGCAAGTGTTTCTGAGTTCAGGACTATGAGTTTTGTAAGGTGTTGTTATGAAAAGAGCTTATGGGAAGCATCAGAATGGCATGGGGGGTATTTTCAATTTAACATTGCGGAATGCAAAAAATCCATGCTGACTGTAGTATAATTCTCGTGTTGGGCCAGGTACTCCCTATTGTACTCACCTGTCAGCCTCAGCCAGCATGGATCATCTCAGGCATGGTGGGTGTTGTAGTCCAACATTTGGAGGACACCACATTGGTCACCATATTTGCCTCAAAGTTAGATGTGATCTCTTTGTTAATTTATACTGAATATTTTTCTTTTGTGCTCATTTTACTTTTGTATCCTGTTAATAAATTCAGTTAAAAGAATTTTTGTATTAAACAAAATCAGTAGTGGAATATGGTGGAAATGGCAAAATGGACAAAACATTCAGTAAGTTCAAGTTGCTTGATCTCTGTTTATGAAACATAAACGCAACTTAAAATATTAATGATTAGGCTGCTATTCCATACACACACACATTAGTGGTAGTGGTAGTGGTAGTAGTTATGTGCCTTCAAGTTGATTTTGACTTAAGGTGACCCTATGAATCGACAACCTCCAATAGCATAAGTTATAAACCACCCTGTTCAGATCTTGTAAGTTCAGGTCTGTGGCTTCCTTTATGGAATCAATCCATCTCTTGTTTGGCCCTCCTCTTTTTCTACTCCCTTCTGTTTTTCCAAGCATTATGGTCTTTTCTAGTGAATCCTGTCTTCTCATTATGTGTCCAAAGTATGATAACCTCAGTTTCATCATTTTAGCTTCTAGTGATAGTTCTGGTTTAATTTGTTCTAACACCCAATTATTTGTCTTTTTTGAGGTCCATGGTATGTGCAAAGCTCTCCTCCAACACCACATTTCAAATGAGTTGATTTTTCTCTTATCCACTTTTTTCACTGTTCAACTTTCACATCCATACATAGAGATCGGGAAGGCCACATCCACACCAGATGTTTATTCCACTTTAAACAGTCATGGCTTCCCCCAAAGAATCCTGTGAAGTGCAGTTTGTGAAGGGTGCTGAGTGTTATTAGGAGTCTCCTATTCCCCTGATGTTCCTAATGCTAATTTCTCTTAATAAACATACTGTGTACAAAAAAAATATCTCAATTGTATTCTGGAAGTTTGCCCAGTCTCCTCCTTTTGTAAGGTCTGGAGGAGGTGTTGTACTGTTCATTTTGTTTCCTAATCTAAACACAAAAATATGATTATAAAAAACATATTTTTGTATGAAGTTTTGACTAATTTGTACATTTTGCAAGCACCTTTTTCCTAATATAATGCATTTTTGTATGATATTTTGTATGACTTCTATTCCCCTGACGGAGCTCCACTGGCCAGAGTGGTTTAACAGTCAGCCTCTCTTTTTGGAGAATTCTGGGAATTGGAGCTCTGTGAGGGGAATAAGGCATCTAACAACTCTCAACACACTTCACAAACTACACTTCCCAGGATTCTTTGGGGGAAGCCATGGCTGTTTAAAGGGGAATAAATGTCTGGTGTGGATGCGGCCTTAATTGACATGCACCCTGAGGCATGATTGGGTTAAGGGCACTCTTGAATCACCTTTTACAGCCTTCACCTTCTACAGTCTGGTGTGGCTGTGGCCTACATTCTTTAATTATTTTACCTGCCCACAATGAATGCCAAACAGACTAAATAAATGCATATATCAGTGGTATCAGTGTGAGGTAAGCAAAAGTGAGGCATCCCAAAGGCCACTCAGGGGCTCTCCCCAAAATTTTAACTCAGCCTTCCAAAAGTGCAACTAGTAAAAACCCACACTAGTTGAAGGGAAGGTGGGTGCTACAAAAGAGAAGGAAGTGGAGGGGGTAGAGCAGGCTTAAATAGCAGCCTGATTACTTCTTTCCTACTGAGCACTCCAGCCCATGAAATCCCCAAGGCTATCTCCCCAGAGAGAGACCAGTGGGAATGGCATTCATTTTGCCATAGCTTAATTCAAAATGGAAAAATTTGTTAAAGAGAGGATTGGATTTCCTGCAATCACTGGCAGGTATTTTTAAAAAGCTGAAAAAGCATAATGAATAAAACATAGCCAAATACCAATAATCCAAGATTTTTATTTGTTTGTTTTTTAAAAGCCATGAAGAAGATCTAGCATATGATCAGGAGAAACTTTTCAGCCCTTCAAGCTTTTCATCATAATGGGAGATATCCTTCACAATCACTTCTGGAATAGTCTGTTATGGTTTAGTGTTCCAACTGCAACAGAATAATCTTCTTTTGACAAAAACGGAATGGTTTAGCAAAGATGATTTGATAGGATTTGCTCACTCTTTGCTGTGCTCCAAATAAATGGGTGAACCTTTGCTTATAAGGTTCAAGGGTTTTTTCTCAGATGATACAGAAAGGGGTGGGGGGAGAGAGAGCGTTGAGTCAGGGTTTATTTAATGCTGCTGCCCAAACAGATACCACTCAAGGGATGTGATCTTTTAACAGAGATGGCCCAAGATGGTTTTGTGCTTGACCGAGAAGCCATGTGATGTGTGCCCTGATGGCAGCAGAAGCAACAGCAGCAGCTAATAAGAATAATAATGATGATAATAATAATAAATGTCTCCAATTAAGTTATACTCAGAGCGAACCCATAGAAATTCAGGGACCATTGTTGTTTTGTTGTTGCTGTTGGTATTGTTAAAATTTGTATACCACTTTCCCATATAAATATGCTCAAAGTGGCTCACAACAGGACAACAAAAATGCAAATCACTACATGAATAACAAAGAAATGCTAAATCATTTTAAAACTTAACAGTCCAAAAAATAACTTGTTTTGATTACATGGACATTATAACATGTAAAGTCATCATAAAACAAATTATTAATCAGATTAAAAGATAGCAATGAATTACATTTTTTTAAAAAAAAAAAATCCCAATACTATCACATGTCCATTAATTTCAGTGGGCCTACTCTGAGTAGGAGTAGCATTGGCTACAACCCTATAATAATAAACAATTTGCTTCCATTAATGATACCCAAAGATTTGCCATTTGAACTAAAGTAATTCCTTGTGCCATCAAATGTCACCAACTACCAACCCTGATCAGTAAAAGGAACACATGGAGCAATGACAATGTTACTTTTGAGTGGTAGCACCTACTGTTTGGAACTGTCTTAGCTCCCAATAAAGAAGCAGACTAAAGACTCAGGAAACTGGATTCTTCTGCGTGAAGCTTTAGTCAAAAATTCAGTACAGGAATGCAGCATTACACTCTAAGGCATATTCTTACTTGATACTATTGACCATGGTATCCTTCTGCACCAACTTGGTGAGATGAGTATCAAAGGTACTGTTTTACAGTGATTCCGATCTTCAGGTTGGTCTTCAGATAATAGCATTGGGTGATTGTCTTTTGGACCCTTGGGAGTTGTGAAGCACATGGGGATCAGTAATCAGGAGATTTGGGTCAAGGTGTCAGCAGTCCACTGATAATACCCAGCTCTATTTCTCTGCAACATCTAAATCAGGAGAAGCCATGCAAGCCCTGGACGAGTGCCTGGACTCAATGGTGGGTTGGATGAGGGCCAATAAACTGATGGAGGCGCTGTGGGTTAGTGGCTCCCAAGTTCAGATAATTGGTCAGTTGCCTTCTTTGGATGGGGTCATACTCCCTCTGAAAGAGCAGTTTGTAGTCTTGGGGTGCTCCTGGGTCCATTTTTCTTACTAGAGGCCTAGGTGACCTCAGTGGCTAGGAGTGCCTTTTACTAGCTTTGGCTGGTAAGACAGCTGCGACCATTTCTGGATCAGGATAGCCTGACCACTGTTGTCCATGCACTGGTAAACTCCAGGATTATTGAAATGCATTCAATGTGGGGCTGCCCTTAAAGTTGGTCCAGAAGCTGCAGCTGGTGCAAAAGGAGGCAGTGCAGGTGCAAAAGGCGGCAGTGCAGCTGCTCACTGAGGCAAAATATTGCCAACATGCTACTTCGTTCCTGAAAGAATCACACTGCTGCTCATTAGCCACTGGGCCAAGTTCAAGGTTCTGTTTTTGGTGTACAAAGCCTTATACAGCTTGAGACCAGGATACCTGAAAGATTGTCTTACTCCTTATATACCCAGTCAATCACTGCACTTTGCAGGTGAGGGCCTCCTGCAGACACCATCTTGAGGTCCATTCCACACAACATCGGAAGTGGACCTTTAGTATTGCATCAGCTACCCTTTGGAATTCCCTCCCCTTACAATTAGGCACCATCTCTGTTATCTTTTCAGCGCCTGCTGAAGACCTTCCTCTTTCAACAAGCCTTTTAAGCAGAATCCTTATCCCAGTCTGCATCTGTGTTGGAATTGCTTTTTAAGATGTTTTTAAAGCTTTTATTAAAATATTTTACAGCTTTTTAAAAAATATGTTTTTAAAGATGTTTTGTTGTAATAAGGTTTTGAAGATGCTTTGTTTTAATATGTTTTAAAGTCTGTTTTTAAGAAGTTTGAGAATTGTTAGTGCTTTGTTTGCTGCCCTGGACTCCTTCTGGGAGGAAGGGTGGGATATGAAGTTAATAAATAATTAAATAATAATAAATAATAAAACAGCAAGACCACTGTCACACAACAGAGAATCACAAGCACTGGAGTTATATATCAATGAAGTGTGGTGTCTGCACACGACAGGTTAATTCAAGCACTTTCTTGCCTCTGCAATCAGGCAAGAGCTTATTCCAGGAGCAGAAAGAAAACTGCTTAATTAATAGCATCTCTTTTCCAACCAGCGGTCTTGGCCAAAGTGTTATTGCTTGTTCTGATAAACTTACTTTTACTTTCCTGTCTGAAAAAAACTCCCTGTCAGTTGTAGATGAGGGGGGAGCTGGTGTGTTTTCCTTGATAGAAACACTAACAGGTTTTCTGAGCACGAAATGGCCTGAGGCTTCTGGAAGCATTTTCCCCAGGATTATCCCAGCCCCTTTCCAAATGTATGTAACCCACTCATTTCCCCAAACCTGCCAAGGGGTGTCCATGAGGTCCATGACGCACTATTGTAATGCATCAGGCGGGTGCCATCTCTGGGGTCTATTCCTGTTCATCACCAGGAGCAATGCACTCCAGTGACAGCAGGCCTTTGCAGCCATGCCTTGAAAAGAAGTGTGCCAGCAGCCATGCTATGTGCAGCTCCATGCAATGCTATTTAAGTGTGGTGAGTCCCTTCCCCCGGCTTCTTCAGTCTTGAGAGGTACTGTGCCCACCCGCCCTGAGCACAGTACAGGTTTATCTGGTTGCCTTTAGAGGGGCCAAATAGGATTTCTTTGTCAGTCTGCATTTTAGCAGATTGGTTGTTCTGCCTTTTCTGTACTGCTGTCTCTCAATTTGGTTTTATTTGGCTTGTTAAATAGGTTGTCATGTTTTGGTGGGGATACGCCAGAATTGACCAGGTTAGGGTTTTGGTGAGCACCCTTTCGCACCAATCAATATGACTGTTGAGACCGGAGACCTGCCTTTTATTTATTTATTTATGTATTTATTTGTTTATTTATTTATTTATATCCTGCCCTTCCTCCCAGCAGGAGCCCAGGGTGGCACTTTTGGGCATGTGGAGCTTGTTGGCAGGGTATGGCTCAACTTTGGGACTAACCTGTGACACCCACCTCGAGTTGTGGAGCCCTGGGAGAGAGGGTGGAGCTGGAATGCCTCCCATACTACTCCATAGGGGTTGGGGCTGAGGAGAAGGGGTGGGGTTTATAAGCCCTCTTTTACGGGGCAGTTTGGTCCTCACCCATGGTGTTAGGATTCATTTCCTCCATATCCACACCACAGATAATTGGCTTTCATCAAAAATAAATGTTTCACTGAAGCATTTCCTGGCTGTGTCTGCAGTTGAAGACCTCCTTTTTTCAACAAGCCTTTCAAGCAGAGATTTTTTGTTTATCCCAATTTGCATCTATATTGGATTTGAAATGGTTTTGTATGGGGAATTGTTTTAATGTTGTTGTTTTTATCTATATCTAAATCTATATATCACTTTGAGATGTTTCATAGGAAGTGGCTCATGAATGGAAATAATAAATAAATAACTTAATCCCCCTGCATCTTTACAATTGGATCGAGTTGTGACAGGGTCAGAGACGTGGAACTCTCCCTGCCTGGTCTTTTCTCATGCCCAAGACAAGATCAACAAACTGTTTCCCAGGGCAAAAAAGTTGGTCTAAGGCATTTTCAGAATTGAAGGCCTCACCAGTACGCCCTTGTGAAGTTGGCCTTTTTGCTTGCCAATTTGTTGCCCCACTGAACGATTATGTGAACAAAATTGTTACCTGGATGTCAATAGTATGAGCAGAATTGAACAGCAGCTTTTTTTTCTTCTGTGTGCATCAGATAAAGGAAGCATAAATCCCAAAAGAACTACACTTCTCTCTCTTCCCCCTTCTCTCTCCCTCACACACACACATGCACACACAGAGGCAAACGCCACATAGGTTGTACAGAAGGAATGGTACCTGAGTGCCTTAGGCTTGTATATCCTTCCCCATTAAGCACAGACCCTTCACTGTTAACTAGGTCCTATATAAATTAGACTATGCCAAACCCTACCTTCCAATTTTGGGAAACTCCTAAATTGTTCCTGTTCTTAAAACACACTGTCTTTCTTTAAATGGAGACTGTCATTATCTGTCATGTCACAACTTAAAAAGACTATTTTCCAAAACAATTCAAGGTGGTGATAAAGCACAGTTCATCTGAAGTACACCCCATCAATACATCTATGTCAGATGTGAACTAACCCTGTGTATCACAACAGATAGGTAGACAGAAGACAGATAGACAGACAGATAGGTGGAATGGCATATATCTATGCATAGATATTGTCGTGTCCAGGTTGAGGCTCAGGAACCAGACCAGTTGATGAAAGCAAATCAGTTTTTATTAAAGTAATATCCAGACAAAGACTATGCCGTCTCATGAACTTTAACTACCAATAACCTGCGACATAGAAGAGAGTTGACCTTGACCTCTTAACTGTGGAGTGCCACAGGGTTCTATCCTCTCCCCCATGCTATTTAACATCTATAGGAAGCCGCTGGGAGCCATCATCAGGAGCTTTGGGCTGCAGTGTCATCAATATGCGGATGACACTCAGCTCTATCTCTCATTTAAGTCCTCACCAGAATTGGCTGTGAAGACCATGTCCAAGTGCCTGGAGTCCGTAAGTGGATGGATGGGCGAGAACAGGCTGAAGCTAAATCCCGACAAGACCGAGGTGTTGCTCGTGGGTGACAAGAGAAGGTTAGGAGATATCGATCTGGTCCTTAATGGGGTGAGATTACCCCTGCAAGACCAGGTCCGCAGCCTGGGGGTTATTCTTGACTCCCAGCTGTCCATGGAGGCTCAGGTTTTGGCAGTGAGTCGGGCGGCTTGGTATCAATTACATCTGATACAGAGGCTGCGACCCTACCTTCCTGTACATCTGCTCCCACGGGTGATACATGCCCTGGTCTCCTCTCGCTTGGACTACTGTAATGCGCTTTATGTGGGGTTACCCTTGAAAACGGTCCGGAAACTGCAACTGGTGCAAAATGCAGCGGCACGCTTGATTAAGCGTAGCCGTCGCCGGGATCACATCACCCCGGTGTTGATGGACCTGCACTGGTTGCCAGTGGTTTACCGGGCCCAATTCAAGGTGTTGGTGTTAACCTTTAAAGCCCTATACAGTTTCGGCCCAGTTTATCTGAAGGACCGCCTCCACTATCACCAATTAGGCCGCCTTACAAGATCAGCCACACAGGACCTCCTCTTGGTCCCACCAGTCAAAACAGCTAGGCTGGTGCGGACCAGAGAGCGGGCGTTCTCGATTGTGGCCCCCACCCTCTGGAACTCTCTCCCTTACGACCTTCGACATGCCTCCTCCCTGTCGAATTTTCGCCAAGCTTTAAAGACCTGGCTATTCAGGCAGGCCTATAGGAACTTGGGGGTGGAGTAGTAATTTTGATGTTTTAATTGATGCTTTGATGTTGGATAAATTGATGATTGTGTTTCGATTATACTGTATTTTAATTATTGTTGTGAGTCGCCTAGAGTGTCCGTTAATTTGGACAGATAGGCGACCAAGAAATAAAATTTTATTATTATTATTATTGACAGAACAAGGAACCACTACTCCCCCTGTCCCTTAAGAAGGGGGAAAACGGGCGCGAATTCTCTCACTCTGCCTCAAAGTGCCCTCATCCACACCCCGCCTCTCCCCCTTCTTTTGCCGCCTCTTATGCTGTCTCCTTGTATGTGGTGAAGGGGGTGCCACCACCCCCTCCCCTTCTGAGAAATCTGACTCAGGTATGGGGGAAAGCGGGGGGGCAATGCCTAAACCATCTGGCTGTTTCTCCTTGCTTTTTCCTGGATCAGGAGGGGGTTGGATTCCTCCTTGCCCTCCCTCCTTCTCCAACTCCTCCAAGCTCGGAGGGGGAGGAGGCGTGGGAAGCTCACGGTAAGAATCTGTGTCTGTTGGACATTCAAGGTCCTCGCTCCCAGACAGTTCTATCTCTGAGGTTCCCTCCCCCTCTTCTGCTTCTCCTTCACACGACTCTGTCCAAATGACCCCCTCCCTCTCCTCATCGTCTGAAACTTCAGGGCCCCAATCCTGCATCCTGACAGATATAGATACATGGTAGAAGTATATTTGAGGGGGAAAAGATGCACCTTTTAATTCATGCCCTTGGGCTATGTAACCAACTGACAACATGGAAAGGCAACTGACAGGCACCAGGACTCAAGTTGTTTCCTAAAGCAGAGCCGGCTTATCTCCCAGATTGCTCACTGCACAGTGTTGACTGACATTCAGCAGAACTGTCTCTCTAATGAAAGACATTTGACTTATTAAAAAAAGAGCCCTCCACCTCTACAGTGAACGTGGTTGTGCTAGCTGCCAATCAAACACTCTTTGCAAACAGAACTATATGTCCTTCTGGAGAAGGGTTCATTCCACTTACGGTATAGCAAATAGCTCTCCTTGATTGCAGAAAGGGAAACCTAGTCCCAGAATGTCAACAGGCAGAATTATGAGCTGCTTAGCAATTTTGGCATCTTTGGTGCTGCAAGGAACTTGTTTCATGCAAAGAAAAGAGCAGATGTTTGCCAAGACACACTTGCGATAGAATATGTCAGGAGATATGAGACTAAATGCAATCACATATGTTATACCCTGTCTGTTCAAAAAGGATTTTCTCTTGGATAAAATAGTTCTGTCAACATAAAGAACACCACTGTTTTTGCCCTCATGCTAAATCCATGCAAAATGCAATCAGCAACAGCATTATTGTTTGGATGGAATACCCAGGGACCAAATGTGCCCCTTCAAGCCTCTCTGTCTAGCCCTTGGGATTCTACCCAGGCTATACCCCTCACCGTCCTTGTTTCACATCCTGCTGTTGTATTTTTGCCTGGCTGGAACATGTCCTTGATCTCAGATAGTGGTTCTTGCCTGCATAGATGGAGGACAGAGAGGAGCGCATGTAGGTATATGTGTGTAGTATGGAGCCTTCTGTACACTTTCATTCATTGCCCCATCCACCTTTGCCTCTGGTCCAGCCCATCATTGGAATGTGGCCCTTGGAAGGGAATATGGCCCATGAGCTGAAAAAGGTTTCCTGCCCCTGGATGAGTGCCCTGATTCTGGCCAATCAGCAAGAAAATAACCCAGTAGGAAACAGAATGCACATGTCAAGGCCCGCTGGAACAACATGGGATTGCATGAGATGAAGGATGGTTTAAAAAGTGAAAGATTTTTTTTTTATCCACCTTTTGTCTCACCAGCAGAGCCAAATCTGAGGCTAGGCAGAAGAGAAAGGAAGACAATAGAGAGACAGACTTTGTTGTTGTTAAGGATGGAGGACAACTTCAGTTCAGTTCACATTTAAAGGTAAACTTACCTAATTTGCACTTTCCAAACAATACACAAACTAAAACACAGCCGTCATTCGAAATTCACACTTCTCTACATAATTGCCGTGCATTTCTCCAGCCAAGCAACATGTACAAAAATGCATAGACTAGAATAAAGTGTGCATAAGAAATGCATACATTAGTGAAAGTAATGTACAAATATGCATTTTATTAGGTAAAACTGCTTTGCAAAACATGTATATGAGGATAAATTTGCACTAAAATGCTGATGAGGAATGTTTCTTTTTTAAAAAATCACAAACTGACATGGCAATGTGGACAACTGAAGATTGGAAAAATGAAAAAAAATGAGAGAAGCCAACACTGACAGATCTGCCCATCCCTAGTTGCCACAGAGACACTTCCCCTCCTGCCAGGAAGTCTGGATGTACTAGGGATATGTGATCAGGGAGCAGAGTTCCTGTTAAGCCTGGAACCAGCTATCATAAGCCAGCCAGGCACAGATTAAGAAAGAGTCACCCCAAAGCTCTCTAGTAGCCCAGAGAGAAATGATGGGAGCATAGGAAAGAAGAGGACAACTCAAGGGGGTTTGACTCTCCTCTCACATCTACGCTAAAGCAGCGACCACACATTCAGGGCAGGTGTGGTGACCCTCCCTGCCCCAGTTATACAAGTGTTAAGTGAAAAAGAAAAAGAAGGCTTACTAGGTTCCCCCATCTGCCAGATTCTTCACCTTCCACAGTGATTGTTTCATGCCCCTGTGCTTCATTTCTCCATCTGAAAATAAATATATGAATTGGAATATCACCTCTTTGAATGATACAGATATCTCCAGATGACAACTGCTATATCCATGCAAATATAGTAATCAAAGATACTGCCAGCGTCTCCAACAGATATGTGATTTTCCTGTGAACTTTTACAGTGGGCTGGATGCTCAATGGCAAAATAAATATGAATCTAGCAGAGAGGAACATTCATTGATGGACAATTATTTATTTTCCAAGTGTCTTCCAGTTTGCTAACATTTTATTATAAGGGTAGCAGTTATCTCCATCAACAGAAATTAGAAAGCAGAGCATAAGGGCAAATAAATCAAAGATGCATCGTGCATTTATTTCCATCCTGTCTATCACGAACAACAATTCTGTCACACCAAAATTAGCTGTTTTTTTTATGGTGATTTTATCTCAATAAAAAAGAAATGTCCAATGTGGTTTGGGAAAATTTAAGTGGGGATGAGCTGAAGCAACTTATTTTCATGCTCATGTTTACCAGATGCAAAACCTGTGTCCCATTTCAAGTGCTCCCTGCGGAAGCTGTCACACAAAAAAAATGTCCATCTAAGTTCAGAGACACATTATATGAAAGAAATTGTTTTGCATGATTCTTGTTTGGGCCTCTCTTTACAGTAAGGACATAGGAAGCTGACTTGTACTGCATCAGACCATTGTTTCATCCAACTCAATATTGTCCACACTGACTGGCAGCAATTCTCCAGGGTTTCAGGCAGGGGCCCTTACCATCCCACCTGCAAATGCTGGGGATTGAAGCTGGGACCTTCTGCCTGCATGCATAGGAACACAGGAAACTGATCAGTACAAAATCAGACCATTTGCCCATCCATACAGTTTAGTATTGTCCACACTGACTGTTCACCTCTCCGGGGTTTCAGACCTACCTGAAAATGCTCGGGACTGAAGCTGCATCCTTTTAAAGCAAACATAGGAAGCTGTCTTATACTGAATCAGATCATTGGCCCATCTAGTTCAGCATTATCCACACTAACATGTGTGTTTAGCATGTGTTTTTAAATTTTGTTTTAAGTGTGTTTTTAAATTTTGTTTTAAGTGTTTTTAAATTTGTATATTTGTATATTTATTTTTAACGTTTTTAATTGTTGTAAATCGGCCAGAGAGCTTCAGCTATGGAGCGGTATACAAATGTAATAAATAATAATAATAACTGACAGTGGCTTTCCAGGGTGACAGGGAATCTTTCTCAATCCTATCTGGAGATGCTAGAGATTGAACCTGGACATTTTTCTATGCAACACATGTGCTCTTCAACTGAGCAACAACGTTTTCTCTCTCAGTAGATGCCAGCCAGACTTTACAAAACCATGACAAAAAAATAGCAACTCAGTACATGACATATACTAAACAGGAATTGAATAAACATCTTAATGGATTAATTGCTTGGATGATAATTAATGGATTAATTACCTTTGTTAAATGTGGCACATAGCAAAGAAAAAACCAGAGTTTCTCTGTGATCTCCACAGCAGCATGCACTCCGGGCCCACCGATTAATCTATGTCCCTATCTGGACAGGGATAACCTGGCTTCAGTTGTCCATGCTCTGGTAACCTCCAAATTAGATTACTGCAATGCACTGTACGTGGGGCTGCCTTTGAAGACGGTTCGGAAACTGCAGCTTGTGCAAAATGCAGCAGCCAGATTGGTAACAAGGACCAGACGGTCCGAACATGTAAAACCAATTCTGGCCTGCTTGCATTGGCTGCCTGTATGTTTCTGAGCTCGATTCAAGGTGCTGGTTTTGACCTGTAAAGCCTTACATGGCTTGGGACCACAATACCTGATGGAACGCCTCTCCCGATATTAACCCACCCGTACACTACGTTCAAGATCAAAGGCCCTCCTCCGGGTGCCTACTCCGAGGGAAGCTCGGAGAATGGCAACAAGGGAGAGGGCCTTCTCAGTGGTGGCCCCCAAATTATGGAATGATGTCCATGACGAGGTGCGCCTGGTGCCAACACTGTTATCTTTTGGGTGCCAGGTCAAGACTTTCCTCTTCTCCCAGGCATTTTAGCATGTGTTTTATATTGTTTTAAATTTTTAAATTGTGTTTTAAATTGTGTTTTAAAAGATGTATCTTAAATTGTATTTGTTTTTAGTTACTGTAAACCGCCCAGAGAGCTTTGGCTATGGGGCGGTATACAAATATAATAAATAAATAAATAATCAACAGCAGCGGAAGCTTTAGTTGACTATTCTACCAACTGAATCGATTAAAGTTTGTGTCCTTGCCTGAAGCTGCTGCTGCTGAATTGCCAAAGATTTGTTTATCTCAGACACCAGCTGCAGGGAAATGATGTACTTCCTCGGTCCTAAGAAATAATAGGACGTGATGCAAGATTTATACCGCAGTGACAAGAGCATTTGTTAATATGATTCTGATTATGTTGCAGTGAAAGTCAGATGAAACTAATAAGGCTTTATCACAGCCTGCAGGGATCTGAGTCAGAGCAGGCCAGTTAAGTGTCTAAATTTGCAAATGGGGAGAATTCCAGAAAGGTGAGGCCATGAGAAAAAAGGCCTAAATCCATGTGGAGATAGGATTTGGTTTTCTTAAAAACACTGTATGGTGGAAAAAGCAATAATAATCCCTGTTTATTCACTCATCTAGTGGCTGCTTGTAGCCCAGACAGCTACATCCTAGTATGAGAGGTCTAATGCAAATCCTATTTGAGAATCTGCCCCTCTTCTTCTTCTTCCTCCTCCTCCTCCTCCTCCTCCTCCTCTTCTTTCTGTATTTTCATGTTCAAAGCCAGCGGCCTCATTTTTCCAAGGCAGTGACAAATTTCCATTGGATTTAATGTGACAATAGTCAGGAAGACTGTTCAGGAGACATACTTGCTCTCTCATTCCTTAAACCAGAATATGATGTTTCTACAATGCAAGCCCAAGATGTTTTGCTTCCTAGAGGATCCCTAATGGTCCCTCCCCTACAAGGGCCAACTTTTTAAAAAGTCTTGCTGATACCACTGTTTGCCTTCATCTATACCAGGAGTGGGGGGAACATGTGGTCCTCTAGATTTTTTTTGGACTACAACTCCCATCATCACTGACCATTGGCCATGCTGTCTGGGGCTGATGGGAGTTGGGGTCCAACAAGAACTGGAGGCCCACAGATTCCCCATCCTTGATCTATACTCTCTTTTTCAATGGTTCCACCTGAAACAGGTCACTTTACCTTGCTGCATGATAGAGCAGGCCTGTTTTCTTCTAAGATCTGGGGCAGGGAGCAAGTCCATCCCTTCCATCATCATGAGTTTTCAAAAATTCATTTCTTCTCTTGTCTCATACCAGTGAAGAAAGTCCATGTGTTGGATTGTATGAAATAGGTCATTGGGTATTAACTGTGCACATCTCTACGAGGCTCTCAGGGTTGGAGGAGGCTTTGCTGGTTGCAGAAAATGAGTGTTTGATCCAAATTCCGCCCTGTTTCAGTGACAGCTCAATAGCTAGCCTATGGATCAATCAATAGCAGAACACTTTTTTTTGCATGCAAAAGGTCCCAGGTTCAATCCCTTGTCAACTGCCATTAAAAAGACAAGGCAGTAGGTGATAGGATAGACCTCTGCTGTGATGGACAGCTATTGCTAGTCAGTGTGGACAATGCTGAACTAGATAGACCAGTGATCTGATTCATTATAAGATGGGCCCATATATCTGCAGAACAGTTCAAAGAACTTTCCCTCCCAGTCTGCCTGTCGTCCTGACTGCAACTGCTGACGCTGAGTTAATAGTAATTCAGATCAACTGTATTTCCCTGTATGTGGGCTGTCTGTGAAGATGATCCAAAAGCTGCAGCTGGTACATAATTTTACTATTCATCTCCTGACAATAGTAGGGAGGTGAGAACATATTCAATTTTTATTTTCATTTTTACTGGCAACAAAAGCACTGGGTCCTGTTTCGGGACGTCACACAGGAAACTCCCTTTTGTTGATCCAGACCTGTCTGCCTAGCTCAGCAGTGTCTACAATGACTGGCAGCAGCTATCTAGGAATTCAGTCAAGGAACTTTCGCAGCCCAACCTGGAGATGCTGGGTATTGAACCTGGGACCATTTGCATACAAAGCAGATGCTCTGTCACTGATCTTCAAATCTGCTTCCAAGTCCAATTTTAGTTGCTGATGTTTACCTTTAAAGCACTACAAGGTCTGCATCCACATCATTTCTGGACTGCCTCTGAACATCAGTTGTGTGTGTCTGGGAGGGGACAATATGGCTACCATTGCACTTTACTGGGAATCACAAACAGGGGTGCAGTCATCTAGGGTCTCAGGGGGTCTTAGACCCCTTACTTTTTTGGGACTCAGATGCCAGCAGAGTCCCCATGTCTCCAGTGTCTTATGAGCCAATCAGCATGAGAGAGATGTGTTAGCCACTGAGAACAGTCTTTTAACTTGCCTCCTTGTCATTTCCAACAGAGTGAATGGAGTTCCTATTAGTTCCTACTTCAAAAAGCCAAGTCGTGGAGAGTAATTCTGTAACTGCAGAAAAAGAGACAGTGAATCCTAATGATAGCATTCCATCTACATCATCAAGCAGTTTTGTAGCAGCACTGAGTTCAGTAATTGAAGCAATATATCTGATAGTGGGAAGGGACAGTCAAATGGTGACAGTGACAGGAAAGCAGAAAGCAGCATTCAAACCTGGCCAGATTATTCTTAGAAAGTTGTATAATCTTAGAAGGAGGCATGGCTGTAACTACTAAAGGGACCTTGCACTTCTGCATTTTCCACTACAGTACTGAAAGTGTTGTGCTCATGTCCTGCTTGTGGACTTTCCATGGGCATTTGATTGGCCACTGTGAAAACAGGATGTTGGAAAAGATGGGCAGTTGGCCTGATCTAGCCGGACTCTTCTTATGTACTTATGCTTCTAAGCTTCCCAGAGAGTCTGGCCGATGTTAGAAACATGATACTAGACTAGAGATGAACCTTTGGACTGATCTACCAAGGGTCTTCCTCTGTTCCTCTATGATTTTTCTTGTTTCCACCCTACTCTGAGCAGAAACGTTGTGGAAAGCCATTGTGAAAATAGCTCTTTGGATCATATTTTATTACATGTGCCAAACTGTAGGGCTGATAACTTCCCACATGCATGTACAATGTTACTTTTAAAAAAGAACTACATTTGATATGACTTTGAGTTTTATGGACATTCTCTCTGTGTTCTGAAATCTGTGATAGCTCACTCATTCATGCAAGTTATGGGATGCTTGTGAAGTACCCTCCCCCTCACATCTGGATTTGCTAGTGGTAGACTGTTGGATCATCATGTTAATTCCTCATACACAGCCAGCATCAGCACCCGACATTCTTGGACAGCTGTCAGAACCTCAACACCTCAGCATGGTCCAGTGCTGATGCCTATTCTGGTCTCCCAATGAGCACCCAGTGGGAATCCGGGAGCCACCCATTTTATTTTTCCATAATGCCCCTGATGTAGCATTGCTGAAGGACACTGTGGGAGATTAAAATAGTGAAACCTAGACCCCACTGCCTGGCACTCATGGGGAGGCTGTAGCTGCTGCCCATTGCTATCACCACTAAGTTAGCCCATCTTGGGAATGCACCAACCTAGGGGATGGTCTACTAATAGGTACTTGCTGAGGGCTCTCTCAGTCCTACAGCCAGCCCTGCTCTTAGTCAAGGGACACATATTTGACTTTTTGCTGCAAACTATTAATGATGTCAACTTTCACAATACCCCCCCCAAAAAGCTGTCATCATTGCCTGCCTTTGTAATGACAATTCCTAACATCCATCTCCAGCCAGAAAGGTATTTGAAGACCAACACATCTCCACTGGCTTTATTCCCTTTCCACCGGTTTGTCATCCCGGAAAGCAATCTGACGATTAAAAATTAAACAAAGCACAGCAATAACATACAGAGTTTTATTTCTAGGCTCACTGAGAGGTGTAACAGCATGCTGAAACAGGAAACATTTTCATGTTTGGTGGGGGGTAAAAACCTGTTTTGGTTGTGTGTGTTTTTTCCCAAAATTCCATCCCTGGATTACAGCGTGAAGCCGTGCATTCTTATTTGCCTTGGTAACTAAAACAGAAGAGCTACATGCTAATACTATCCAAGGAGAAACAGCTCCATCTAAAGGTTAGCATGTTATAAATGTTGTTTTTCTCTCTTGTTATGTAAATTTGTTCAAATGTATGCAGTCCTGTGATGGTGCAGTGAGTGTCTTGCATTAATGAGACTACAGCAGCATCTTGCTGGAGAGGTTGATACTGGAAGCCACCACACCCTTTCCTAAACCTGGAGGATACCACTCAATGATGATTAAAGTCAGCTCCAGAACCAGTGGTATGACACATGCTTTGCATGCAGAAGATCCCAGGTTCAATCCCCAGCATCTCCAGGCAGAGCTAGGAAAGATCACTGTCTGAAACTCTGGGGAGCCACTGTATGGTGCAGATGTGACTGCACAGGTGCTCCATTTTGTTGGGTTTTAGGAGAGCCCTACAAGACTTTTTTCATTCTAGTCTGCTTTGGGGTGAATTTACAGCACTGCATTTTAATCAAGGTTTTTGCTGCTGCTGCTACTTTAATGTCACTTAATTCTTTTCTGTTTTATCATTGTTTTAATAACATGTAATCTTATTATATTGCACCTTTGCTTACTGTTTTGTAAGCCGCTGATGTCTCTTTCTCTCTTTCTTTGTGTGTGTGTGTGTGTGAATTAAAAAACAACCCTAAGAACATAAGAACATAAGAAGAGCCTGCTGGATCAGGCCAGTGGCCCATCTAGTCCAGCATCCTGTTCTCACAGTGGCCTACCAGGTGCCTGGGGGAAGCCCGCAAGCAGGACCCGAGTGCAAGAACACTCTCCCTTCCTGAGGCTTCCGGCAACTGGTTTTCAGAAGCATGCTGTCTCTGACTAGGGTGGCAGAGCACAGCCATCATGGCTAGTAGCCATTGATAGCCCTGTCCTCCATGAATTTGTCTAATCTTCTTTTAAAGCCATCCAAGCTGGTGGCCATTACTGCATCTTGTGGGAGCAAATTCCATAGTTTAACTATGCGCTGAGTAAAGAAGTACTTCCTTTTGTCTGTCCTGAATCTTCCAACATTCAGCTTCTTTGAATGTCCACGAGTTCTAGTATTATGAGAGAGGGAGAAGAACTTTTCTCTATCCACTTTCTCAATGCCATGCATAATTTTATACACTTCTATCATGTCTCCTCTGACCCGCCTTTTCTCTAAACTAAAAAGCCCCAAATGCTGCAACCTTTCCTCGTAAGGGAGTCGCTCCATCCCCTTGATCATTCTGGTTGCCCTCTTCTGAACCTTTCCCAACTCTAGAATATCCTTTCTGAGATGAGGCGACCAGAACTGTACACAGTATTCCAAATGCGGCCGCACCATAGATTTATACAACAGCATTATGATATCGGCTGTTTTATTTTCAATACCTTTCCTAATTATCCCTAGCATGGAATTTGCCTTTTTCACAGCTGCCGCACACTGGGTCGACATTTTCATCGTGCTGTCCACCACAACCCCGAGGTCTCTCTCCTGGTCGGTCACCGCCAGTTCAGACCCCATGAGCGTATATGTGAAATTAAGTTTTTTTGCTCCAATATGCATAATTTTACACTTGTTTATATTGAATTGCATTTGCCATTTGAACCCTAATGTTCATTGTGGAGATATCTTACCTTAACAGTTTCTGGAAGTCACAAAGGAGCCTGATCTGAATTTTAGACCTGACCAGACCCCAATCTCCAATGGTTCCAAGGAGAGTGAAAATCCAAAAATCTGCTTTCTGACACCCACAATATACATACACACATACACATTTTGGGATGTGCTGCTCCCCCGTATAACTTCAAGTAGATCATTGAAATAAGAATTCAGGAAAAAAGGAGCCAACAGATAAGCCTGATAAAATACTCTGAATAACAGGTACATTGATCATAGTAACTTATTGCTCAATCCATAATGCAATTAAACAGAACTGCTAGGATTTGGGCCAATTTACTCCCATTAACTACCTAAAGTTTCTTCCTTTAAGTTATTCTAATCTCCTAAAATGATTCAGATTGACCTTTAAGGCCTCATGTAGGAGGCTTCAGCACCCAGGAATGTACCAACGGTTCTTGATGAAGAGAATTATTTTAAGTGGAGCATCTGACCTTCATGAAATGGCTGGGTTATTTGGCCAAAGGAAAGTGACAACTTGTAATGGCCTCACAGACCAAACTAGATGAGACACTGAGATCCATGACTGGATCTCCCATCTCTACCATTTTGATTGTAGCAGTAGAGATTTGGATTGGAGCCACAGCACTGGGGAAGGGTACAGATAAACAGAAGAAGCTACCTTATCCGAAGTTAGACTGTTTGTCCATCTAGCTACACTGACTGGTGGTGGCTTTCCAGAGTTTCAGGCAGGAGACATTCAAAGTCCTACCTGGAGATTCGGGGAATTTAAGCAATGACCTTCTGCATGCAAAGCAGATGCTCTATCACTGAGCTATAGCCCTTCCTCTATGGCTCCAATGGCTTCCTTTTGTTCTATTTTCTTGATGGAAATACCTGTTCATCTACCAAAGTTGTTCTTGGCCTTGGTAGCAAAAAAACTATGTGTACATGTAAGTGATCCTTAATGGAGCAATAGCAGCTTTGGATAACTTGTCTTCATGGGGAAATAGTGTGAAGGTGGCTTCTTTTTACAACAATTACAACAAAATAACCAGTATTATCTAGTCTGGTGTTAGTCTCAAGGAGTTTTAATCAGCAGCTCAGTTCTGATGAGCCTTAGCAGATTCTCCAGTCTAACATAGTATTCACAAAAGTAATCCCAGTTGGACCTCAGAAAGAAGAGCAGCATATACCATACTCATTTCTCTCTCTCTCTCCCCCCCACACTTCATAGTACTCCGGTCAGCGATTTGTAAGAGTGGATTGAAATAGGTTTCATGGAAGTTAAAATTTTTATGCCTACTAGTGGTGATGATTATGTGTTACCTTCAGGATCAGAGACAGTAGGCCACTGAACACCAATCATTGGGGAACAGCAGCAGGAGAGGGCTATTGACCTCACATCCTGCTTGTGGCCTTCCTGAAGCATGTGGCTTATCATTGTAGGAAGCAAGATAATGAAGGAGATAAGGTTTTGGTCTGATCCAGCAGTGGTCTTCTTATATTCTTTTGTAAAGTTTGTTGAGAAGCAAGGGTGGCTAGGACAGCAGCAACCAACTTCTGAAACCTAGAAAGGGAGGGTCAGATCTTCTGACAGTGACTTTACAGTTGAAGGTGGCTTGGTTTTCAGAGTTCAAAAGAGGGTGATGTGAAAGTGGAAATGTCTCTGTTTTTCTCTTACGACCAGCTTCAGGAAGGTTGAAAGTACCTCCTTGTCACCCTCCCATCTGTTTCAAACCTGGTGGCTCTTATCCATACTTGAAGTAAAACCCCAAAGTAGAAGGTGAAGCTTAGGCATGTGTTCTACCAAAGGCTGAGGTTCTTATGGATTTAGAATCATAGAATCATAGAGTTGGAAGGGGCCTTGTAGGCCATCGAGTCCAACCCCCTGCTCACAGCAGGAAATCCACAGCTAGAGCATCTCCCGCAGATAGCTGTCCAGCCTCTGCTTGAAGACATCCAGCGAAGGGGATCCCACCACCTCCCTAGGCAGTCAGTTCCATTGCCGAACTGCCCTTACTGTCAAGAAGTTCCTTCTAATGTCCAATCTGAATCTACGCTCCTGCAACTTAAAACCATTAGACCTAGTCCTACCCTCCGGCAGCAGAGAATAAATCGGTACCCTCCTCTATGTGACAGCCCTTCAGAAATGGTAAAGAGCACACCAGGTCTATTATTTGACATTCCAATTTTATTTATAGGCAGGAATGAAGAACAATCAGCTTATACCCCTTCAGTCACTGGAAACTTCTGACAGCAACAGAGGAAACCATGGCACATACTGCAGTCCTAGTCCATGGATAGGTTCTTGGAGAAGAAGAAACCCAAGCCTCTTCTATATCTTACTAACCTAAACATTCTTAGCAACTATGTGACTAGATACCAGCACTCTCTTAACGAGTGGCCAATCTTGAAGCCCTGCTGAGAGCTATCTGAGAATGAGCAACAGATCAGGAGATGTCTGAAAGTGAGATAAGAGTGCAGCTGGCTGATCAGGAGATTCAGACACAGAAGGAACTAACACCACTAACTCCTCATGATACAATACTCTTCTGCAGTTTCCACTACAGCATGTCCACCTGAAACCTGACAGAGTACACATAATGAGTTGCAGAAACTAGGGATGCTTGAAGAATCCGTTGTCTGTGAATTGCAGTGTGAACTGATGTGATTTGCATCTCCTGGGTATGTAGATCAGAATGAAATCATCCTTCATATTTTGCATTTCTCCAGATTTTGTGATACAGTTTTCCTTAGAGTCAAAGAGTCATAGAATAGTAGAGTTGGAAGGGGCCTACAAGGCCATCGAGTCCAACCCCCTGCTCAATGCAGGAATCCAAATCAAAGCATTCCGGAGAGATGGCTGTCCATCTGCCTCTTGAATGCCTCCAGTGTCGTAGAGCCCACTACCTCTCTAGGTAATTGGTTCCATTGTCGTATGGCTCTAACAGTTAGGAAGTTTTTCCTGATGTCCAGTCGAAATCTGGCTTCCTGCAACTTGAGCCCATTATTCTGTGTCCTGCACTCTGGGACGATGGAGAAGAGATCCCGGCCCTCCTCTATGTGACAACCTTTCATGTACTTGAAGAGTGCTATCATATCTCCCCTCAGTCTTCTCTTCTCCAGGCTAAACATGCCCAGTTCTTTCAGTCTCTCCTCATGGGGCTTTGTTTCCACTCCCCTGATCATCCTTGTTGCCCTCCTCTGAACCCGTTCCAGTTTGTCTGCATCCTTCTTGAAGTGCGGAGACCAGAACTGGATGCAGTATTCAAGATGAGGCCTAACCAGTGCTGAATTCTGGTAGAATTGAGCTTCTTCTGGACTTCTTCTGGGACAAAGGATATAAATTTAATAATAAATAAATAAATTTTCAACTCAGAAATGCATTTTAATATTACTTTAGAATAACATACAGAAATATGTATGTTGAGATAAAATATGTAATTAAATCATAGGCTAATATGGCAACAGGACAGGACAGACTTAGGAAGTGTAGGAAGCTACCTTATACTGAGTCAAACCACTGGTCCATCTGTCTGGTAGCAGCTCTTCAGGGTTTCAGGCAAGAGTTTCCATGAAGATAGCATTGGGGACTGAACTTGGGACCTCAAATTTCCCCAAATGCATGCTTCCATGTGAAACTGGCATGCTCCAGAAATAGACAGCTCCCTTCCTCCCTAGCAGAAGCCTGCAAAAACACCAGTTGATCATTCCTGGCCTATATTACCATAAAACACGAGCCACTTGGAAGTTTACTTGTTTGGAAAGAAGATTTGGTACCTTTCTATTCAGCATGCTGTGACAGCAAAGAGAAATAAAGGAGCACTCAATGGCAGTATTAGGGTCAAAACAGTATATTGTCCTGCAAGTAATATTGTAATTAGACCTTTGACAAATTAAATGGCATTTTAAAGTGTTACTTAGGGCTATAATGGGGAAGTAGCTCTCTTCGCCATTCCAAACACATTTTTGAAACCAGGCTAACTACCAAATTAAATTCTTTCTTTGTCATTGTTCTGCTTAATACACTGCTTCTATTGATGGCTGTTCACAATGTTAAATGTAGACGGTTGCCAAAAGAGCAAGATTAATGGAAACTTTCCTTGATCTATTTTACAATAAAAGACAGAGCAGTAAATTACACAGAGAACTCAATTACTAAGCGATAAAAGGCAAATAATAATCTTCACATCCATCAATGACATCAGCATTAATCATGTAATAAAATGCACCCAAAAAGGGCTTAATTAAACTGCAAAGTGAATTTGTAAGTCTCAAAGGGTCAAAGCTCTGTGTCACTCATGGCCATTAACTGTTGTTCAAACTTGAACCTGACTTAAGAGCAGACATAACTACTTGGATGATTGTACGCACAAGGGTGCTTGGGAAATTTCTCCTTGGATTTGAAACTTCCAAATTAACTGATCTTGCTTTTGAAGTGGAATCAATCCATTAAAGCTGTGCATTTTTTTTAAAAAAGGCAGTTTGTTTATAGAGCATAGTATAGGGAAGGATGAGTCTATTGATGGCCCCTGTCGATTTTACATGTGTTAAAGTCCATTCCATTGGTACATTAGCCTGCCTTTTTTAAAAAAAGAAAAATCCATACAAACATTCATATTTGCATATTGATTTATTACATTCTTGTATTTAAAATACATATTTTTATCTCCATGTACACATTTCCATATGCTTCCCCCCACCTAAAGTATGCATTTCTATAACTTTTCAGATCTGTAAACTGTATCGTAAAATTTGGAAAAGTGAGAAATCCAATGGATAATTATGTTCTGATCTGTTTATTACTCCAGGAGGTACAAATTAGGACTGAATTCATCTCTCTTCCATCATTAGCATCATAAACACACACTTTGGCACAGCTTCAATTTCTTCAGTTTCTGGCTTCCTCTGTTAACAGTGTATCAGTTAAAATCATATTAATACAATCATACAAACAATCACATCAAAAGAGGTGTTAACACATTGCATTCAATGAGTGTACAATCTGTGTGATTCACTTGTGATATTCAGTGAGAGTACAACCTGTATCCCTTCATGCATATTGTAATAGCTGAGCTGTACAAATCAACAAGTGTACATTCTTTCACACAAAGACTTGCACATGTATAGAGACAGCTGGCACCTGTGTTCAGTGTAACATGAATAAGCCTAAATAGTAGAGTAGAAGTTATTCATATGTAATGTTCATACAGTTATTCATATGTAATGTTCAATGAGTGAACAGTCTGCATACACAATAGCTGAGTTGTACAAATCAACAAGTGGACACACTTTCACACAAACACTTGCACATGTGTAGAGACAGCTTGTACCTCTGTTCAGTGTAATGTGTCAACAAGCCTTTTATCAATGCACAGTGGGGAAAATATTCAAATAAAATGAAGGAACTGAAAACTGAAACAAAGAAGTGTGCATGCTCCAATTCCTGAGATGATGATGGAGTCAAATGCAGGGCAAATGTAAGTCACAGAATAATAAAAGGACAGAAGTGAAGAAACTCTTTCATTCTTTGTTCACATCCATGAGTATTGACTGGTTGCTCCTCATTTCAAGACCTCCATTGCCACCACCACCTCCTCCTTCTCTCTCTCTTTGGTGGCATAAGTGGCAACATTTTTATGCATTTTTTTTAAAAAAATAGCTTTTTCCAAACACCTCCCAAGTATCTCTAGGAAAGCTTTAAGGGGAGGGGGGAAAGCTAATAGATTTTGAGATGAACCAAGAGGAGTTCACCCATCACCAAATGAAAAATAGTAATGAAATCCTACGAAACTGAAGCACCCTTATGATGCAACGAAATAAATGGAACATGAACTACAGCCAGGATGCAATGAGCTCATTTAGGAATGGCCAATTGCTTAGGTACACAAAGTCAGCCTTCCCATTTCATTTAATGCCTTTAAGCTGTTGATCCCCAAGCCATATTTCAGCAACTACTTTTGAAACTCCCCTATTGTGGGCATGGTGAAGCAGCACTTTTGCAATGGCTGATGCCGCCTTAGGTGCGTAGAATGAGAAATCTGTGGATACTGATCTGCACCTTTAAGACCCAGAGATCTGAATGAGACTTAACCATTTTCATATTTCCCCCAAGACCACTCAGTGAACTTCACTGAATTTCTCCTCCTTTTCCAGGAAATGCATTCTAATAACAATGCCATTGGAATTGTTAGTGAACAACAGGAGACTGCTATTCCATTCATATCCTGCTTGTGGCCTTTCCAGAGGATGCTTGGCTACTGTGGGAAACAAAATAGTAGAGTAGACAGGCCTTTGATCTGATCCATCAGGAGTGTTCTTATATTGTTAGGTGCTGTGCACCTCTCAATAACAGATGCTGGGGACATTCAAGAGAAGACTGCTGTCTTAATTGTCTTCATGCATCCTTCCAAGCTTCTCAGAGGGATCAGACTGGCTCCTGTTGCAAGAAGGATATTGGACTAGATCAGCGTTTCCCAACTAGTGGGCCACCAGATGTTGTTGGACCACAACTCCCATCAGCCTCAGCCAGCATTACCAATGGTCAGGAAAGATGGGAATTGTGGTCCAACAACATCTGGTGGCCCACTAGTTAGGAAACGCTGGACTAGATGGATCTTGGTCTGACCCAGCAGAGCTTTTGGCTGTAGCAAATGTCCTCTGTCTGCTAGCGCTGTGGATGGAGTGAGTTTTCATGTTGCACAACAGAGGAAAATTGTTGCGCAACAGATTGTGCAATCTATTGTGCAACAAAGTTACCAGCAATCTGCTGATGCATTCTCATGGGCAACGATGTTCCAATGGTGCAAACATAAGTGACTTTAACTTAGCACTACTTTGGATACAACCTGTTATGTTAAGCCTGTGGAACCACTTCCCTTAAGGAGATACTGCTGAAGAACTTTAGTAACATTATTTGCAAGGTTTGTTTTGCTTTGCTGTGCTTTGTTTTAAAAAAAACACATTGGTGTATATGCCATTCTTTATATATGAGAAAGGAATGTTTGAGTTTCACCAGCAAAAATTAAATTAATGAATGGGATTTGGGTGCAGGAAGGAGGTGGTGGTGGTGATACTTTGACTAGGCCAACCTGATTACCTGGGGATATTTTTAAAATAACTTCAGTGGGTCTTTTAAAGCCATTTACTGGTAAACAAGGAAATGCAACCAGACATATGGCCCTCTCCCCCTTCCTTTCACATTTAACTGAACACTTTTAAATAATGTGTTAAAGATATATACTTTACCACTTGGACTATTTCTCACAAACACCAGATGTCAAAGACTGAAAAGCAAAGACGTGAAACGACACCTCTAGATATTGGAGCTTGGCAACAGGAAATTGACAGCTAATTCATTAACAGATGCACTGGATTATGAATTGACATTTAAAGGGATTTGCTGATAAGCACATTCAGGGGGTCCAGGATCTCAGGATATCTTTGTAGTGCCTATGGACTTTTAGTGCCAACTAGCAAAAACACAAAGTTACCAGCATGGTTCTGTTCTTGTATGTGATCCCATGGATCTTCAGTGTGAAGATTTTCCCCATTCAAATTAATGAAAAGACAGCTACCCATATAATCTAGAGATAAGTGAAATTCTCCCGAGAATTGTACGTGTCTCATCACTAAATCTTTACTAAAAACTATGCTTTTTAGGCAAGTTTAAGCAGTGTAATTTTGCTATGTAAATTTGTTTTTAAAAGCTGTTTTTAATCTATATTTTAATAAATTTATTGTCTATTGTTTTTGAAGTCTGTTCTTATTACTATTTTAATGAGTATTTTATGTAAATCAGTTATTAAACAATACTTAAATCTTGCTAAATAATAATAAAATATTTGGCTTCCCTTTAAATTTTCACAGATTTCTTTTTTCATAAAATTACAGATATACTGCTTAATCAAAAAAAGGTTATCCAAAGGTGCTTCCAAACTGTTACTATTTTTGGGTGGCAAATTCAGGTTGCACAATTATAGTCTTGTGTAACAAAACCACTTTCCCAAAAGATTTGAATGATAAGGAAAATAATGGGGAAATGCCATGGAAAGTGTGGGATAACACTTGCTTTGACATAACACCATCTAACCTTCCAGCAAATAAATAAAACGTAATCCTCATTAAATAGCCAACTTCATTTAATCTCCTTGTAAATAAATCAGGATTAGGGAGGAGTGAGCAATTTGATTCAGTTTGCATTTCAAGCCAAATTTATCAAATTTGAATTTTCCGAAACACAGCTTGTCCTTTGAAATTTGCACTTACTCAAATTTGCACTTACTCAATGCTTACAAAAATATGTTACGGGAAAGTGTGCACAAAAATGAATATCTGAGTGAAAATAACATACAAAAATCCATTTTGATGAGAAATTGCTTGCAAAAGTGTCTACATTAATCAAAAATGGATACAAAAAGGTGCTTATTAGGATAAATTCACACTAAAATGCTGGAGAATTTTTATGAGCATTTTTTAAAAAAAAGAAAACTCACAAATTGCTGCAGAAATGTGGAGAACCGAATTTAAGATTGGAAAAATGAGAAACAGAGAACCAAAACTGACAGGTCTTTCCATCCCTAATTAGGATGAATGCTCAATAACCAAGTCAGTTGCAAGTGCCCTAAGAGTGGTGAACAACAACAAAAACATACATACATCACACATGCACACACTTTGGCACATCAAAATATTCAAAACACATGACTTGTCACAGTGCAAGGAAAGCTTGAGTAAATAGGAATGTTTGAAGGGGAATGCTGTGATTTGCTTTGAATGTCACTTTTAGTGAAATCTGGTCACAAATTAAGAGGTGTACTTGTCTTCCATGAGAAATGTTGCATATCTTGACCCATTATGGTTATGGGACTGAATTGGCTTTGGTTGTCCTGATGGATGACCCTTATTGGGAGAAGGACAGGGTGTGTGTGACCCTGTTATTCTTTTTTGATCTCTCATCAGCGTTTGATACCAATAACTATGGTATCCTTCTGAGCCACCTTGGATTTTGGAGACACTGTTTTCAGTGGTTCCAATCCTATCTCTAGGGTTGGTTTCAGAGAATAGTGTTGGATGATTATCTTTTGGCCCCCTGGTTGTTGTGCTGTGGAGTGCCACAGCGTACCATCTTGTCCCCAATGCTGTTTAACATCTATATGCAGCTGTTAGTAGCAGTCATTAGAAGATTCTGGGTGAGGTGTCAGCAGTACATTGATGATCACCCAGCTCTATTTCTCTGTAACATCTGAATCAGGAGAGGCAGTGCAAGCCCTAGCCAGTGCCTGGACTCGGTGATGGGCTGGATGAGGGCCAATGAGTCTGAAAATGGAGGTACTGTGGGTTGGTGGTTCCCAGGTTTGGATAACTGGTCAATTGCCTGCTTTGGATGGGGTTGTACTCCCTCTGAAAGAGCAGGTTCATAGTTTGGGGGTGCTCCTGAACCATCTTTGTTACTAGCGGCCCAAGTGACCTCAGTGGCTACAACTGCCTTTTACCAGCTTCAGATAGTTTCCTATGTTCCTATGAGATCAAATGGACTACCTTCTAAATGGACATATATAGGACTGCACTGAAAGTTCAGATCCGTATGTTAGATCAGGAGGTGCAGATTCATTCAGCTCATACTGGAATTCACAAAGATCAAATTCCTCAAACATCTCTACTCCTTGGTGCGTACTAAGCAACTTCATATATTGAAATGAAGAGGGAGGCATTATGAGTGGTGATGCTGCATTAGATCACTAATGTGCCTTCAGTTGCCCATCTGTATGGGGAAAAACACCCACAAACTCAATGCTGGTTTCAAGCTAGAGAATGCAACAACCCAGAATTAGCTGTTTTCTAATTTAAGATCACAAGATATCTTCACTGAAACTGAAACAAAAAAGAGAGAGAGAGAGAAAATAAACAAGCAGGATAATAGAGTTGCCAGATGCATGCCCATCATGTCATCCAAGGTATTTTAATTACCCTTTTGGAAATGAAAGCTGTCAAAATAAAAACCCCAAATCTCTCACGCTGCATTATTCTAAGGATGATTTGTTAATTAACATCAACTTCACAATGGGAACTTTGATGCCAAATTACAGCTTCGTTAGGTGTTAGCTTACCAACACCCAGATCACATGGATAATTGTAGCTGTTAACAATACAAAGGGATAATTGAACCACCATAGCTACAGTAGGAAACATTTACAAAGTAACTAGAGTCTTTTGGTTGTGACCTTCTTATAAATGACTACTCCCAAATATGCAAGATTGTGCCTTGAACTCATGAGTCTTGATTAGGAATATAAGAAGGCACATTTTCAGTTCTGCCCTATACTCATCACATGTTCCACTGTTTCTGTTGCACTGCAGTTCATCTTCTGACAAAATCTACATTATTTGTCTTGCTGCGTGCTGTAAGTGACAAAACTTACATTGTCATTACATTATTTCACCCCATTCATTTCATTGCAAAGGAGATGCAGTGCAAATGGGGGGGAGGGATATAATTAATCAAGTATCATTTGTGGATTGAAAGCAACAACAGCAGTGAATACTGATTGTATTTGCTGGATTGATTTCTATTCCAAACATGGGACAAATAAGTGAATATCTGCAAATTTTGTTCATGTTTCTGTTTTCATAAGAATTCTCCAACATCCCTAATCCTGATTATGCTGTGACCTATCCCTCAAGAGACACTTGCTAGATCTGTGGCCTTCCTTTAATTAGGCCAACCAGGGTAGCTGGATGTTTTCACCATCGGGAGTGCACTTAACAGAGGTTGATAACAGTATCTCTAAAGGGGATGTTTTTCCAAACAGCTGAGAGTCTTCTTGCACCCATTTAAGGATGGCAAGCAAGGTCTCAGAGAAGGCAAGCATCTAGAGTAGAGGGATGGAATGGAGGCAGGCAGGCAGGTCAGCTGCTATATCAGGCAGACAACCAGAAGGCAATTATGTCATATGTTACAGTACTGAATTCATCTCTTGATCTCACCACGAGATATTAAAAATGTAAGAAGAGCCCAGCTGTATCTGGCCAATAAGCCATCTGGCTCGACATCCAGTTTCAAACAGTGACCAGCCAGATGCCTCTGAGAAGCCCACAAGCAAGGCAAGAAGGCAATAACCGATTCCCTTTGTTGCTTCAGAGGCTGTTACTGTGGAAAATGCAATAACGTGTGTTGCTTCCTGGGGTATAGTTGTCTATGGCCTTGAAGATCTTAGACCCTTTACTTTTTTGGGAGCCAAGTCCCAGCAGGGTCCCTATGTCTCCAGTGTCCTATGAGCCAACCAGCATAAAAGTGTGTTAGCCACTGAGAAGAGTCTTCTAACTTGCTTCCTTGTTGTTTCTGACTGATTGCTTCCTTGTTGCTTCCTTGTTGTTTCTGACTGATTGGAGCCAATCAGAGTGAAAGGAGGTGAGTCAGCTTGAAGAGCAAGTATGTGAGTGATTGAGTTTGCAGAGGAGCAGGGTGGACACAACCAGGATAATGGGAGATGGGGGAAAAGGAAGAGAGGGGGGAAAGGAAGAGAGGGGGAGTACTTGGGCTGAAGAGGGTGCTCTCTCTCTCTCTCTCTTTGCTGCACATTCTCTAGTTTGCTTGTCTGTTAACAAGGATCTCATTCTCAACTCAGCAGCAAAAACAGGGAGGGAGGGTTTTATTTTAGTCCAAAGCCAGCATTTGACGGGGGGTAGGAGGAAAAGAGAGAAAAATACATTCAAAGGTTGGGGAGAAAGTGTGTGTGTGATGATGTTTCAGTTTTTGCTGATGTTGTCTATGGCTGCTTTCAGACATGGGGCTTGTTGTGTTTGTTTAACAGATTAAAATGGTCATGCTTCTGCCCCGATTTCTAAAATTACTTTCACACCACAGTACCTTTTGCATTAAGGAACAGTAGCTTTTTCAGCCAATATACAGGCATTTCACGCAAGTGTCTTTCACACGGCTGCAATGTACAACATCTTCTTTGTGTACCTCACATGTTATTCATGTGCACACTGTAGTTCTCCATTGTGTAGGAGGTCTAAGATCTTGTCCTGGCTCCATGCAACGCCTCTCCCGTTAGCACAGCCTTTCCCAACCAGTGTACCTCCAGATGTTGTTGGACCACAATTCCCATCAGCCTCAGCCAGCATTGCCAATGGTCAGGAAAGATGAGAGTTGTGATCCAACAACATCTGGAGGCACACTGGTTGGGAAAGGCTGCATTAGCACTTAATATATATATAAAAAGGCACTCAACAAACCACTTATATGGTGGCGATACATTGACGACATCTTTATGGTCTGGACGAATGGTAAGGAGAGTTTGGAACAATTTAAAAATTACATCAACTTTATCCATCCCTCTATTAAGTTTACATTTAATAGTACAAATGACAATCCACACATCCCTTTTCTGGATGTCCTTCTCACCATTGAAAACAACAAAATAGCCACTGATCTCTACAGCAAACCCACTGATTCCCACACCTATTTAAACTGGAAATCCTGCCATCCTAGGCATATAAAGAAGAATATTGTGTATAGCTTAGCTCTGAGAATCAAACTTATTTGCAACACTGAAGATAAATACCAGAGAAGGATCAGTGAACTTAAAGAACACCTTCTTCTAAGAGGATATTCTCCAGGTATTATCAATTGCAACATCCACCGAGCCTCCATTCTGTCCAGAGAAAACCTTCTCCATCATACTGAGGTGTCAAAGAGCAGAGAGCAATGGATTCCGTTTGTGGTAGATTTCCATCCAGCATCTCCTAACTATCACCGAGCAATCAAGGAGAGCTACCCATTGCTGGCAAACTCTGAACATCTTATTAGAGCCATCAGCAGGCCTCCTGTTATAGAATTTCGCCAACCTCCTAATTTGCGCAGACTGTTGGTGAGAGCTGTGCTTAAGCCACCTATCACCAATCCAGGGTCTCATCCTTGTCACTCCAAACGCTGTATCACCTGTGTGTACCTCAGGGAGACAGCCACTTTTACAAGCACTAGGACAGGCAGGACATATTACATCAAACAGAACATCACCTGCAGGTCCGGCAATACAGTTTACATCATCGAGTGCAAAAGACCAGGATGTCATATCCAATATGTAGGAAAGACTACAACTGACCTACGCATGTGCTTCAGGAACCACAAGTCGGCAATCTTGACAAAAAAAGTGGAGCAACCAGTTGCAAAGCATTTTGACATCGAGGGTCACAGCCTGTTGGACTTTTTCATTACAGCGATAGAGATGCCAGCAGATGCAGCAGCATTGACTAAAAGGGAGAATTTTTGGATTTACTCTCTGGACACATTGGCCCCACATGGCCTCAACCTGGAGGACAGTACCAGCATCACTTAGCTTCTGCAAATGAAGCCCCTCTGAGCATTCCATCCTCAAAGCTCGCCACCTTGGTAACAGCATTTGTATGTTAGCAGCTGATGAAGGCGGAAGCTGAAACGTTTTGTTAATATAATAAAAACCTCTGTTTGGTTAATCACAATTACGTGTATATATATACTGTACATATTTAGTTGTATAGACACAGGGAAGTGTGAGGAAAATACTGCTACTACCTGCGCCTACGCCAGAATACTGGTACAATTTTCATCAGACAAAAAACAAAGAGCATCTAAAGGGTGGGAACACACTGCAAGCTGGGATGCCTGTCATGTGAGTAGCTGCAGCTAGTGAAAAACACCAGTGATTTTCCAGGTTCCCAAGCTTGCAAATTGATTGTTTCTGGTATCATTTATCATGAAAATTTGTAGTAAACTTGCACCATATTCCACTAGAATTTCGGAACTACCTTGCACGTCATGTGAAAGATCAAATATAATGTGCAAATTACCAGGTAAGAAATTGTCAGAATAACAGAATAAAATGCAGTGTGAAAGCAGTCCTTGTCATGCATGGTAAGGTGAAATGCAAATGAATATGGCTAAGAATATGTGTGTGTGGTGCAGACAACACCAGAGATTAGGATCAGCAATTTCCATGATTAAGTTTCCTCCTAAAACTCATAAAAAGGTAAAGGTGTCCCCGCACTTGTAGTGCAAGTTGTTTCCAACTCTTAGGGTGACGTCTTGAAATCCAATCTATGCCTACTCAGAAAAAGGCTCCATTGGATTCACTGGGACATACTCCCAGGTAAGTGTGTACTGGTTTGCAGCCTTAGTATGGCAACCAAGAAGGAAAACTCAGCAAATGGGGTCCCTTACCTTACAACATGATTATAGTGGTGGTGGTGAAAAACTGCCTGAATGGGCTACAAGCCTCTTGCCCTTTTCTAACACTCTAGGTATGTGTGGAAGGGGGAGGGGTGGCAAAAAAACCTTCCTACCTTCTAGAAAGTAGCAAAGTTCAAAAGGTTACAAATCCCTGTGCAAACTAAGTGGCTTAGACAGCGTGAATGGTGACAGTGATGGAAGAGCAGAAAGTAGCATTCAAGCCAACCTAGATCATTCTATAATCTTAGAAGAGGGTGCGGCTGTGAGGGGGCATTGCTGTGACTGTTATGAAGGGAGCCTGCACTTCTGAATTTGCCACTGCACTACTGATTTCTCCAAGACATACACCCTCACTCACATCAACTAGAGCTCAGCAGTATTCTGACTCAGACTCCAGAGGTTTCTTTTAGCCATAGTTGCTGATAAACTTATCTGCCATGAATTAGCTAACCCCATTTAAAGTCATCTGTACTGCTATTTCCACTACTTTTTCAGATATTTTTTTTAAAAAATATCATGAGCTGGATCATAACAAGCTGCCTTATACTGAGTCAGAGCATTGGCCCATCTAGATCAGTATTGCCTACACCAGGTATGGGGAAGCTTTTTGGCCCACTGGGTCATAACTTTATCTCCTCCAACACCTATGGGCCATCTTTAACAGGTGGGTGGAACCACCCACCAGTCAATCATCTGATATCATAATGACATCTGGTGAGTGACACTTGCCAAAGTGCAGTGCTTTGGGCAGCTCTTCTGAAATGACTGAAAGAGGCTGTGCAATCTCTGGGCTTGGTACTTGGAAAGTGCTGAGCATAGCAAAGCACTTTGTGCAGCGCTTCCCAAATGCCTTACAATCTGCTGATTTTTGGATGATTGGAAAGTGCTGTGTGAGGGGCTTTGCAAGTGTTATGCATGGCACTTGGGAAGCACTGAGCACAGCGCTTACAAAACACTTTGTGCAGTGCTCCCCAAACACTGGGCAACAAGCTGGTGTTTGAACATTTGGGTTGCAGTACACAAAACACTTTGCAAGCACCAAGCACACAGTTTGCAAAGGGCTTTGTGCAGCATTTTCCAAGAACCTGACAACCAGCTGGTTGTCAAGCACTTGGGAAGTACCATGCAATGGGTTTTGCAGGCACTGATGATCGCAGTGCCTGCAAAGCACTTTTCAGCCAAGCCCCACCCTTACCTGGCATGACAGGTGTCGGGCAAGTGGGTGTGGCTTGGCTGAAACTATCTCACAGGCCAAATGGGGAGGCCTGGTGGGCCAAATTTGGTTCCCTTCCCCTGGTCTACACTGACTGGCAGTGGCTATCCGGGGTTCCAAACATCGGACATTCCCAGTTATACCTAGATATATCATGGACTTAACAGTGGATCTTTGAATGCAAAGCAGTTGCTCTTTCACTGAGCTATGACCAGAACTTTCCCTGACATACATAGGCATTTAAATGCATGTATCATTCAGAATACAAACAGAGTCCAACAAATATCAGAATGTAAGAGAAGGGAAAACCTTTCCTTAGCAATTTATGCACGATGCCAACCATAAAAAATGTGGGGGAACAACATTAACTGAATATGCAAGTAAATTACCTGTTTAATTATCTCTTCCAATATGAAAGAAGAGTTTGCAGTGATTACAGTCTGAGATGTTCACTGTAGTTTTTGACAAAGGCTATGAGGAACACTATTACCATCACACACATACTTTGTTTCCTTCTCCAGTGCTTCTCTCCTCCTACTGTTTCTCAAAGCGAAATATTGCCATCTTATGGTGTGCCCAGTGAACTTTGTTTTGAAGCATGCAGGTCAACTTGATAAGTACCAGCTGATTTATGACATTAAAGTAACTGACAACATTTTGCCTAAAGGGAAAATGTGACATTTCATCAGAAAGGAATTTTGTGGAGGGGATATCTGCAGGAAATCTCAAAGAATAAGAATAGATGACAATGGTGACGACAAGGATGATGATATGACATCAGTGTGGATGGTGATTGGCAGCAAGGGTAGACAATGAGGTGTCCTCCAGATGTTGTGGATTACAACTCCCACCATCCTTCAGCACTGGTTGTGCTAGCCGGTGCTGATGGGAGCCTATTTTTATTTACTTTATTTGCAAACATTTCTATTCCACTGACATTAAGGAAAGATATTGTGGCAGTGAACAGCATAAAACTGACAATAAAATCACACACACAAAACAAATAAAGGTCCAGTGTTTAATGGTATATTTGGGGGCAAATAGATTTTTCCCTACCATCCTGATTGGATATGGTTCATGAGTTTTTTTGCCAACTCCACTCTGCCCACAGAGATGTGTGGGTAATAAGTAGGGCTGTGCATCCCGTCCTGAGCCCGAACTGAATTGGGACAATCTAGGCCATTCTGGGATTTGCCCAGAGCAGGTTGAGATGACTATGCCATCCTTCACACAGTAATGCTCAAGTAATGCTCAAGTAATGCTTCACACAGTAATGGGTCGGTTTTGTCCCCCATGCTTTTTAACATCTACATGCAGCCTCTGGGTGCTGTCATCAGGAGTTTTGGAGTGCGTTGCCACCAGTACGCTGATGACACGCAGCTCTATTTCTCCTTTTCATCTTCTACAGGTGAGTCTGTGGATGTGCTGAATCACTGCCTGACCGCGATAATGGACTGCATGAGAGCTAATAAACTGAGACTCAATCCAGACAAGACTGAGACACTGTTGGTGAATGCCTTCCCTGCCCAGATGGTGGATGCTTACCCTGTTCTAGATGGGGTTACACTCCCCTTGAAGGAACAGGTTCGTAGTCTTGGGGTTCTTTTCGATCCTTCCTTGTCTCTGGAGGCGCAAGTGGCCACGGTGGCAAGGAATGCATTCTACCACCTTCGGTTGGTAGCCCAGCTACGCCCCTATCTGGACAGGGATGACCTCGCCTCAGTTGTTCATGCTCTGGTAACTTCTAGGTTGGATTACTGTAATGCGCTCTACGTAGGGCTGCCCTTGAAGACAGTTCGGAAGCTTCAGCTAGTGCAAAATGCAGCAGCCAGACTGCTGACGAGGACCAGCCAGTCAGCGCATATAACACCTGTTCTGGCCCGTTTGCACTGGCTACCTATTTGCTTCCGAGCCAGATTCAAGGTGCTGGTTTTGACCTATAAAGCCTTACACGGCGTGGGACCGCAGTATCTTGTGGAACGCCTCTCCCGCTATGAACCGACCCGGTCACTTCGCTCAGCGTCTAAGGCCCTCCTCTGGGTACCAACCCATCGGGAAGCCCGGAGGACAGTTACTCAATCTAGGGCCTTTTCTGTAGTGGCCCCCGAATTGTGGAATAGCCTCCTCGAAGAAATACGCCTGGCGCCGATGCTTCTATCTTTTCGGCGCCAGGTTAAGACCTGGCTATGCTCCCAGGCATTTTAAAGCGTTTAATGTTACAATTTTAAATCTCTTTGTTTCAGTTTATTTATTGTGATATTTTGTATTTCTGTACTTTTAATCTTTTGTACACCGCCCAGAGAGCTATTTGCTATGGGCGGTTTAAAAATGAAATTAAATAAATAAATAAATAAATTCTACAACAAAGGCTCTTACCATATATGAAGCGAGAAATGCCAGACATCCAAGCTGGATTTAGAAAGGAAAGTGGCACCAGAGATCATATTGCAAATATACGTTGGATAGATTACAGCAAAGCCTTTGACTGTGTAGATCATGAAAAACTATTGAATGCTTTAAAAGAAATGGGGTACCACAGCATCTGATTGTCCTGATGCACAACCTATACTCTGGACAAGAGGATACTGTAAGGACAGAATATGGAGAAACCGATTGGTTCCCCATCGGAAAGGGTGTGAGACGGGTGTATTTGATCACTCTATTTGTTTAATCTATACGTAGAACATATCATATGAAAAGTGGGCTTGGACCAAGATGAAGGAGTTGTGAAAATTGGAGGGAGAAATATCAATAATTTAAGATATGCAGACAATACCATACTACTAGCAGAAACCAGTAATGATTTGAAATGAATGCTGATGAAAGTTAAAGAGGAAAGCACAAAAGCAGGAGTACAGCTGAACATCAAAAAGACTAAAGTAATGACAACAGAAGATTTATGTAACTTTAAAGTTGACAATGAGGACATTGAACTTGTCATGGATTATCAATACCTTGGCACAGTCATTAACCAAAATGGAGACGATAGTCAAGAAATCAGAAGAAGGCTAGGACTGAGAAGGGCAGCTATGAAAGAACTAGAAAAGATCCTCAAATGCAAAGATGTATCTCTGCACACTAAAGTCAGGATCATTCAGACCATGGTATTCCCGATCTCTATGGATGTGAAAGTTGGACAGTAAAAATAGTGGATAAGAGAAACATCCACTCATTTGAAATGTGGTATTGGAGGGGAGCATTGCACATACCATGGACCGCAAAAAAGACAAATAATTGGATGTTTGAACAAATTAAACCAGAACTATTACTAGAAACTAAAATGATGAAACTGAGGTTATCATACTTTGGACACATCATGAGAAGACAGGATTCGCTAGAAAAGACCATAATGCTGGGGAAAAGAGAAGGGAGTAGAAAAAAGAGGAGGGCCAAACAAGAGATGAATTGATTCCATAAAGGAAGCCACAAACCTGAACTTACAAGAACTGAACAGGGTGGTCCATGACAGATGCTATTGGAGGTTGCCGATTCATAGGGTCGCCATAAGTCATAATCGACTTGAAGGCACATAACAACAACAACAAGCTCTGATTAGCTGTGTAGTTCTGGGGGAGTTTTTCTCTGTATGTTGATATGTGTCCTTGCTATGCACCTCTGGTGACACAATACCTTGTTCTGGGCCTGCTCTTTTGTCTAAATATAGTTCAGATTATTTATTTATTATTTATTACTTGAATTTATATCCCACTTTTCCATATAATGCTCAAAGTGGCTTACAATAGCACAAAAACTGCAAATCACTACATCAATAACAATCATTTCGAAAACAAAACAATCGTTTCAAATCATTTCAAGACCTAACAATCTAACAATAACTCCAATTGATTGCCTATACATTATTCCATTTAAAGCCATCATAAAACAGGCTATCAATGAATTAAAACATATCGAATTAATAACACATCAAATTAATAACATAACATTCCAATACAAAAGCATACGAAAACAGTTTTGTCACTCTAGCATTGATGTTAAAGCCTCTGCTGATGGCTGCTGTTGTTACATGAAGCCTCCATATTCAGTGACTCTGGACACTGGTGGCTGAAGAGAACCAACCAGACCTTAGAAAAGTTACTTTTTTGAACTACAACTCCCATCAGCCCAATCCAGGGGCCATGCTGGCTGGGAGTGATGGGAGCTGTAGTTGAAAAAAGTAAATTTTCCAAGCTCTGGAACCAACAGTGGAAGAAGGCTATTGCTTGTGGGCTTTCCTAAGAAGCAACAAGATGGACACTGTAGGAAGGCAGGACATTGGACTAGACAGCGCTTTGGTCGGGTCCTTGATGAAATAGAATATCCAGAACAAAGCAGAGCAGAGCAGAGCAGAAGGCATGGTGTGGCGGCAGCGTCCCTCAACGTCTTCATTCCATCCCTTGGCACTTCACTTGCTCCACGACACGGTGTTGGCAGGCAGGTGGGCGGGCTGGCAACTTTGCGTGTGGCAAGGCACTGGGCAGCTCCTCACTCCAGGCATCATGCTGGGCTCCTCCAGGTGCCCCTCCTCTCCCTCTCCTCTGCCATGCTGGGGGCAACAACTGCAAGCAGCATTGGCTGCTGGCTTCAAGCCCTCCGGCGGTGGCTCCTTCATGCCGAGGTAACAGTGCATGAACACTAGGGAGTATCACCTGTTTGGGGCTAACCTCCCCCTTGCAACTGTGGCAGAAGAAGCAGTGCTGGGAGACAGTGGACACTGCAGCTGCCGAGGCCTCCACCATCTTGCCTTCCCTTCCAGATTAGGGATGGGATCTGTTGGCTGGTGCCAGTTTGCAAGCATTCCTAACAGGCTGGCATCCTAACAGGCTGGCATTGATTCGCATCCATTCTGTATCTGCTGGCCAGTGCACTTACCGATCCGTCCGTTAGGTCCTTCCACCTAGAGTCACAGTAAGTAAGACACCAGGCAGGTGGAGGCAGGCTGAAAGCAGACTGAGGTTGGTGAGGCAGTGTTTCCTCAATCTAATGGACTAGCCTCCACAGTCCAGCATGGGGCATACCAGGTGCTTGACAACTGCCCACCTCTCCATTTGTAGGCCCACACAAGCAGGCAAGCAGCAAACCCTGGTGGGCTGCTGTGGCATACAAAGCTGGTAGTTTGTCTTCTGCTTAGTATATCACAAACTGTGCAGATTTAGTCGCAAGGTGGATTATAGTGAACCAAAGGCAATATTGCTTCACTGCACACCATAGTAACATGGGAAACTGCCTTTATACTGGGTCAGACATAATCTGACTCACTCAGTATTGTCTACAGTAACCAGAGTGGTTCTCTAAGGTTTCAGACAGAGGTATTCCCAAGCCCTAACTGGAGATGCTGGGGTTGAACCTGGGACCTTCTTCATGCAAGGCATGGAGCAATGGCCCTTCCCTCCCATTCTACATTTACCCACTTGGTCCAGCGGACCAGGTTTGAACCTGTGGTGAGGTTTGCTAGGTTTTAACAGCCCCAAAGCCCCTCCCAAAAAAAGTTCTCAGAAAAAGGATGATTAATTCTGAAACTACTGATGTTCTACCCTCTGAAGCTCTTTGGCTAACACCAACGTGCAATGGCAGGTTAAAAGCCTCATTATCCCAAATGTCACAGCAAGGATGACGAAGTTGAATGTAGGATCTGCATCTGAATCTCAGAGTAAATCCAGATGCTTTGCACAGCCAAATCTGCACTTAGTGAGCAGAAGCAGAAAGAAGACATCTGAAACTTACTTACGTTAATAAAGCATCTCTCATACGTGTCAATCTGGGAATAGGTGTAGCTGAAGCTTTCTTGACAATGGATTCTCCACCACCACCCGCCTTAATTTTCATGCCTTTTTTAAAAAGAGAAAGTTTTTTTTATTATTCTAGTGGCCTTGGACCTGCAAAAGTGTCAGGTCAAATACAAACAGGCACTCAGATTTAATTGCAGTAGGATATTGAGTCTCAAGGAATTGTGCTCAAAGCCTCACACAAAAAAATATATGTTTGAAAGGGGATTTGAAAGAAGAGTCTGGAAGCCTCTAAAATGTGTTACTGAAAGGAAGGCCAGCCCTACCATTAGGAAACGTGAGATGACTGCTTCAGGCAGCAGATGCCAGGGGTGGTGGTGTCAGCCCCCCGGACTGTACCTCTTTTTAATGCATTTATTATTGCATTTATACACCTTTCCTCCAAGGAACTTAAGGTGGTATACATGGTTCTCCCCCCTCCATATTATCCTTATCACAACCCTGTGAGGTGGGCTAGGCTAAGAGTTGGTGACTGGTCCATGGTCACACGGTGAGCTTCATGGCTGAGTGGGAATTTGAACCCTGGTTCCCCAGGTCCCAGTATGACACTCTAGCCACTACATAACACTGCCTCTCAGCTAACCTCTTAACCCACGCCCCACCATTTCCTTCTGTTTGAGGACGGAGCAGAATATGCTAGTGAGACTGCCCTGTACCCCCTTAGCTAGCCGGCTGTCCTCAGGTGTGATGGAAGACACTGTTGTGTCACCAGTGTTGAAATAAGATTCAGTTGCCAGTCAGATCAGCTTCTGTACATGGAATGAGAAGGTGGTGCTATCTTGTCCTTCACAGCAGGCAAAGATGTGTCTTGGAATGGCCCTGCTTGAAGGTACTTCTGTGTGTAAAGGGCAGCAAGAGAAATTTGAGAGATCAAGAATAGGGATGGGTGAGAACTTCGATTCAGTTTGCATTTCAAGCAGAATTTATCAGATTTGCAATTTCTGAAACAATAGGAGAACCTAAACACAGCCATCCTTTGAAATTCGCATTCATTTGAATTTTGGGATGCAGTTGGCCAACTAAACAACATTTATAAAAATGCATATTTTAGGGGAAAGTGTGCATAAAATGAATAAGTGGGTGAAAATAACATGCAAAAAGGCATGAAATGATGTGAAACGGCTTGCAAAAATGTGTTTATTTGGAGAAATTCGCACTAAAATGGTGAAGATTTTTCATGAGGATTTTTTCTTTTAAAAAAATCTCTGTAGAAGTGTAGAGAACTGAATTTAACACTGGAAAAATGAGAATCTGAGATAACCAAAATAGACAGATCTGTCCATCCCTGATCAGGAAATCTATGGACACTCAGGGGTTGTGGAAGTGCGAGAGTAAAGGTTCTTTATATTTGCATGTAGAAAGCCCCAGATTCAAATCCTGAACATCTCAAGCTAAAAGGATCTCAGCAAGGCTAGAGAATATCTCTGCTTTGTGTCTTGGGGAATATCATGGGAAAAGGCTCTACCTCAGGGGTACAGCATCTGCTTTGCATGTAGAAAGTCCCTGGTTCAATCCCCCGCATGTCCAGGTAGGGCCAGCCCTGTCTGAAATCCTAACAAGCTGCTGCCAGTCAGTGTAGACAAGATGGAGCTAGATGGACCAATTGTCTGACTTGGTATAAGGCAGCTTCCTATGTCCCTATGCGTGTGATCCTGGAAAACTACAGCCAATCAGCATGTCTCAATGATCTGACTCGGGTAAGACAGCTTTCATATGACCTGTAAGAAAAGAGACCATAGTTCAGGAGTAGAGAGCATGCTTTGCACTGGGCAGGATCACATTCAAACTCTGGCATCTCCAGATAAAAGGATCAGGCAATATAGGACAGAAAAGACTTTCCTATGGGAGAACTGCTGCCAGTCAGTATAAATAATACTGTGTTAGATGGACTGTTTGACCTGGTGTGGGGTAGCTTATATTCTTCCACTCCCCTATATCCAAGAAAGTAATGCACACAAGCTATTTCTGTTGCATTGGGAGATCACCATTTTATTTTCTAATTTTGTTGATAGTGTGGTACATATTATATAGTTCATTTATTAAAAACTTTCAGTTTCTTCAGCTGTTTTGTGTCTATCCCTGCACCTTTTTAATACCATGCACACTTGCAGTTCTTAGCAATGTGCAAAAAAAAAAAAATGATGATGATGATGATGATGATGATGATGATGATTTTTTAGTTGCTTGATACCCAAAGGTTCCCAAGTGACTTACACAATGTTATAAACAAATAAAACACACTATAAAAACATAACAATAAACAACAGAACAGTAGCAATAGCACCCCCACACAGCCACAGGAAGGTTTGGCAGCATTTTAAAGAAACATCATCTCAATCTATCAAATGCCTTGGAGAAAAGGTACATCTTTACCTGGTGCTGAAAGGATGTCAATGGCAGCACCAGGAAGACCCCACTCGGGAGCATATTCCACAAATGGGGAGCCACAACTGAAAAGGCCCTCTCTCTTGTCAACACCCTCTGAGCCTCCCTCAGAGGGGGGACCTGGACAAGGGCTTCAGAGGAAGTTCTAAGGGTCTGGGTAGGTTCATACCAGGAGATGTGTTCCAGAAGATATTGGGGTCCTGAGCCATAAAGAGTTTTATAGGTCAAAACCAGCACTTTGAATTGGACTTGGGAGCATATAGGCAACTAGCGCAATTGGAACAGGATAGGTGTTATATGTTCTGTTCGCCTTGAACCTGTCAACAATTGGGCAGCTGCATTCTGCACTTGAGTACCTGGATCTGGTTGGCAACCACCCTCTTGAAAACCTTGCCCAGTAAGGGGACATTTGCTACTGGTCTAAAATTATTAGGATCTTCCGAGTCCAGGGAAGGCTTGTTTAGGAGTGATCTTACTACTGTCTCCTTCAGGCTGTCTAGGACCACTCCTTCTCGAGGACAAGCATTAATTATTTTGTGTTAATTGTATCAATTATTTTGTATTATGCCAGGCCCTCAATAATACCCATTTTGTGATTGCTGCCAATAACACCTTTTGCAAAATTCCCAAGGTGCCTACTGGCCCCAAAACATTTGGAACTCCTGAAATATGCAGTTGTGAAAATATTATTTTTGTGTGGGGTGTTGTTTTACCAATGCAGAGGAGTACATGGGTTTATCAGTAAAACACTTAAACACACATATATTTTCTCCCATGCAATCATAATACCATCCATCATGATTTATTTTGCATGCATTGTGCAATAATTTAGGCTAATAGTTTTTTCTGGCTAGTCATGAGTGAAAGAAACAATAAAGAAATCTCCCCTGCAAAATGGGAAATTGGGGGAGAATTCTGGTAAAATCTCATGGGTGCCTGAGTATGAGGCTCACCTTCATAATGTTATATGATGGTCAAGGATTGTCTGTGTTCTTGCTTTTTAGCTTTTCATAAAACACATTCACTGCTCTCCAGCACTCTGTTGCCTCTCTGGCAACTCCAATTCTGGAATTAGTTTTTACCCTAATTAAACTGGACTTCAGGAGGAATGGAATGTAGGGCAAAGTAAAACCATGGAATATTAAATGAATGAAAAGTTGAAAATACTGGTTTGTATCTGTCTGATGATGTGAGGGCTTTTGTGCTAATGGACAGATGAGTTTTAAAGTTGTGCAACAGAGAGATCTGCTGCAGAAACCCATTGTCCAACAGATTGCACAATCGATTGCACAGCCAAAGTTACCAGCGACCTGCTTATGTATTCTCTTGCAAAATAATATTCTGCTGGGGGAAAAACATTTTGCCAGCGGGACAAGTATACTGCTAAGTGACTTTAACTTAGGGCAACATTGAATACAATCCATTGTCATTTGGATAGTTTGGATATCATCATTACTGATGGTACATAGAATAGAAAAGACTCTGATTAGACATCTGGTCTCACTGTAAGAGAGTGATGGTCCTTTGACATTGCTGGCTTCCATCCATAGCACCAGTATAATCACACTCTATTTCTTTTCATTCTGCATGAATAGCTGTATCCAATTTTCCAGCTGGTACTATGATACAAAGTCGATCTAAGAAGAAACTCGGCCATTTTAAGAAGTTTGCTTTCCTCTCCTATCTCGGCGGGGAACCTGCTTTGCTTCACACAGTACCCACATAAACCAATTGTTCATTTTAGAACGAGAAGTGCAATGCATTTCTCATACAGTTTCAGGTTGGGAGTTATTTATGAAAGATGTATTTCTTTCCTGCACACGGGGGAGGGGGAGACTGTGTATACATAAACTGTTTCTCTTAATGATTCCTGACATTTCAGACAATGCAGCTTCTCTTTGGGTGACAGGTACAATTACAGAGAAGTTGTCTTTTTGAAATTTACATCTGTACAAAAGGACACCAGTTAATTATTTCTATTCTCGGGAGAGGAAATATTCCTCAGGAAAGCTTGCTGGGAAGAAGAAAGACATCAAAAATAATTAAGAAAAATGGCTCTTGAGACCTTCAAATAAAGGAGAATAATAGCAATAATAATTCCTTTTGTAAATATGGCCCAACCACTTATTTGTAAACTTGTAAATTTGTATACATCATGTCTCACAGTCAAAGTAAAATAATAAATCTTTTATATGCATAAATGATAATATATTTTTTTATTTAAACAAGCATTTTAATAAATAGAGAGCTCCTGATTTTGGCACTGAAATGAAAGTTTAGTTAACAATAAGTGTATCAGTAATTGTCATGGGTCATTTGGTAGGAAAATTCCTTATTTCACACAAGAATATAGAGGCGTCCACAGGAGAAGTCTTAAAGATAGATGCGCTCAGGCTACAAAAATATACCCAGAGGCAAACTACAACAACTGTATATTTGCATTAAGAGGAAGGCAAGTTATGCAGGAATCAAATTGCACAAGATTCACAACTTGACAATTTTGTTAATCCTTGAATGCCCTCCATCCTATACATTGGCAAAGGATTATTTGTAATGGTGCCATCACAAAATCATGGGTCATGGCATGACTTATGTCTACATAAACAGAAGGACTTCAAAATAGTCTCACACAAACATGTCAGTCTTATATTACTCCAGGGTTTGTTACTGTTGTTGTTTGTTATATAGTTTTGGATATGCATACTCTGTAATTAAAGCATTTTAAGAAATTCAATGAATATACTTTCTAAAAAAAACAGCAACAACAATTGAGCCATTTCACACATTATGAAACAAGCAATTCAACTGTACAATTAACAAGGAGATGGAGAGGAACCTGGGTCTCTGGGATATGGGTGAAAATCAGATGAAATTGATCAAAAATCCTGTAAGCTTAGCTTTGCTACTGAAAAAAACAAGAGTTCTTATCAAGGAAATCAAATGACAGGTCAGCCATCAGTCTTGATCTCTCTGCATATTGGCAGCATGTAGACAATTTAGTTAATGTTATTTATACAACAGAGATAATCTTTCATTTTCTTAATTGCAACAGTACTCCTATGTGTCAGCCTGTGGAACCAAGCAAAATGCAAACTGAGCAGACATAATTAACTGTCTTAAAAATCTACTAAGTGGGCTACCAGCTTTTTTGTAAAGTATGTCATACATTTTGTTGTTATTGTTGATATATAGATCCAGATTTTCCATGAAAATGTATGCCTGAAATAGCTTAAAGAAAGATAAAGCAGCTATAAACAATTATTGATGAACTATTTAAAATGCTTCAGATACAATTCAGAACCTACAGTTAGATAAAAGGAACAACATCAGACTTATATAACTTCCAGTGAAGTCCTATGCACCTCTACTCAGACGTAAGTCCTGTTAAGTTCAGTAGAGCTTACTCCCAGGTAAGCACTGTTCCCATTTAGCCCAATGCTATGTTCTTTATGTTGCTGTCTGCTATCGAACAAACTTTACCTAATTGTTTACATAATTAATGAAAGTTGCAAATGAGATAAGAAGAGCCTGCTGGATCAGGCCAATGGCCCATTTAGTCCAGCAACCTGTTCTCACAGTGGCCAACCAGATGCCCCAATGAGCAGCCTGCAAAAGCACTCTCCCCTCCTGTGGTTTCCATCAAATGGTATTTGGAAGCAAGTAATGCAATTAATGCTGTAGCTATTTCCACACCATTTATTTCAATGCAAAAGAAGCACAATTTAAATGGTGGGGAGGAAGCATAGTCAATTCTGTATCTGAGGGGTGGGAAGCCTCCAGCCTGTGGGCCATCAGGCCTCCCCATTTGGCCCGCAAGGCTGTTTTGGGGAAGCCATGCTTACCTACTTTACACCTGACATCATGCACAACATGCTCCAGGTTGTTCCTTTGCTGGAGCAAGGCGTGAAGCAAGGTAGAAGTATGCCTTGTTCAAAGACGGGAAGCACTTTCCATTCAATGGAAATTGCTTCTTCCTCCCAGTGCTGCTCTTTGAACCCTTTTGCAAGCTTCAGAGCCTTTACAAGCCTTCCTGTGCTTCTCCTTTGCATCTCCGACATCAGGGGTGGAAAAGAGAAGCATAGGAATAGGGCTGGCAAAGCCACTTGTGCTATGGTTCCCAAGCTTGGCAGCCCTGCACAAGAGATTTTGACAGGTGGGTGGGTGGGTGCTGCAGAAATGTGGAGAACTGAATCTAAGATTGGGAAAATGAGAAACTGAGAGAACCAAAATTGACAGAACTTTCCATCCCTAGTTGCCACACTGGAAATAAAAAAGGGCAAAAGAGTCAGTAGTAAAGACAGACATCTCTTGCTTCCCATTGGCCAGCTTACCCTGGATAGGGATGCCTCCCCCCCCTCAGTCCCACATGCCTTCCTTCTGACAAAAGGAAATGGTGCAGATCCATCTCAATGCAGCCGGTTAGGAGACATGCATCTCATCTGTAATTAAAATTATAAATAAAAGAAGTTAGTAGATAAGAAATGAAGGTGTGGGGAGGACATTTTATAACAAAACCAGCAATGCTTACATTGCATTCGGTTTATTTTTATTTTTTACATAAAAGAGCCACTAGATGGTACTAGTATGAAGAGGGAAAGCCGTGTTAATTTAATTCTTTCCTTTCCCATGACCACTGAATGTTTCCTCCACATAGGCATAGCATCATCAGAAATGTTAGGGGGGGTGGGGAGAGGAGAAGGAGAGGAAGTCCCATTGAGCAGACAGACGTCCTTGTGCTAACAGGATGACTTGGTGCATCCAACTCTTTATCTTCGGGCAGTTTCATATTTAAAGACAAAAAGAGCTCCTATACAGGCAACTCAAAGTGTCCCGTGTCTCTGTGTGTGTCTTCTGTGGCCCCACCAGTTTTCCCAGGACTGCTTCTCAAAGTCCCCCAGGCAAAGGAGCCAAGAAAGCTCTCTGTAGCTTTGCATAGGGGAGCTGCTTTGGAGAGCTACATCCAAGGAGACTGCTGATTAATGGCAAAATCCACACAGGAAGCCCATAGGACAAGAACATCCCCAGCAGGTGGTGGGTTTTTGCTTTCTGGCAAGTTTTCCTCAGGGCAGCCCTTCGAAACAGGGTTAAAATTAGGTAGTCTTCTCCAGCTTAGATTGTAATCTAAACCAGAGAAGAACCCGGAGGGTTATAATGTCTACCTCTCCTTTGAGCCTCAAAATTCATTTCTGGACTGAGCCTGGAGAACTTTTCCAGCACTTCTACACACAATACCTTATCACATGGCAGAAGTTGGGTCACATATCTATGCAAAGAGGATGATTGGTTGAGTAGCAGTGTGAAGCAGCCAGTAAGTTTCAAGATACATGAGAGTCACTCAGTATTGTTGTGTAACCTCATGCCAGCTCTGCCCCTGGAGGTTCACAGATCCTGGGAGTCTGAATATACATCTGATTATGCCTGTCTGCTAAGAAAGTCTTCTGTTTCAGTTAGGGGTGGATGGACCCATTAAAGTGTTGACCATTGAGCAGTACAGTCTGGAGTTTTTCCACAAGACTATGGCAGAGCTAAGCAGAGCAGGGGTTAAGCTGCTTACTGAAGCTTGCCAGGCAGCCAAGGCCAACACCTGGCATTGGCAAAGGCAACCATCCTGATAAAGGCTGGAAAGCGAAACCACCAGAGTGTGGGGGGAAAGTCTATGGAGAGGAATGTGGAGCTGGATTGTATGTGTCTGAGGCTTGTGTCTAACTCAAGTAAAGGACTCTTAAAACTTTCAGAAGTCTGCACTTGTCTCTGTTCTCTGGTTCACTCACTGCCGGGTAACACCGGAACTGGGCACTCGCTTATTCACACGAAGACAGGGGTTATGGGCCCAGATTGCCCAGTGAAATCCAGCGCAAACCAGTAGAACCAGTGCAGTTGTGAAGATGGTAGCCCAGGCAAAGGGGCTGACAGACGCAAGCAAGCTGACAGAAGCTGAGGAACATGGCCGAGTGTTGGACAGGTGAGCAGACGTGCTGAACATGGCTGCAATGTTGACAGCAGGCATGCCTCTTGAGCGGCTCATGGACAAGAATTATTCCAGCTGGAGACTTCGCATGCAGGCTCTCCTGATCAAAGAAGACCTCTGGGAGGTAATTGATAGAGCCCCCCCGGCAGCTCTGCAACTGGCTTGGACGCGGAGAGACGAGAAGGCAAGAGCGTTTATTATTCTTGCGTTATCTGACTCACAGTTGCTGTATGCAAAGGACCAGACTACAGTGAAAGACGTGTGGGAGACTTTGAACAGAGTTCATATACGCCAGACAGCGGGCAGTAAAATATATCTAGCACGCCAATTATGCCAGATGAGACTAGTTGAAGGAAGAACTATGTCTGAGCACCTCATGGAGTTTAAGAGACTGTTTGTGGAATTGGAGGACAGAGAAATAATCCATACCCAACTACAAAAGGTATATCTCATCCTGTCATCTCTAGACGAAACGTGGGATCCACTCGTGACATCGATGGAGGCTTCGGATGACGCGGCATTGTCCGAGGAATACATTGAGGGCAAGCTGATTCAGGAATTTGAAAGACGCCAAGAATGTAAAGTAAAGAACAGGACTAAGCAAAGTGAAAGCAAACAGAAGCTGTTCAAAAGCAGAGCAAATGGACTAAAAGTGTGTTTCTATTGCAACTCTAAAGAACACTTATTGAGAGACTGTGCAGCCAAGCAGAGAGATAAGGGCTGGAGGAAGTCAAGCGTGAAAATGGTGAGTGTGGAAACTCATAAATCACAGAACTGTGTGAAAGGTGAAGATTGGGTCCTTGATTCGGGGGCGTCCCACAGCATGATCACAGACCCTAAGCTGTTTCACACCTCGAAAGCCGTGCAAGAGACTGTGATTTTGGCTGATGGCTCCAGAAGAAGGGGGTTTGGGGCGGGGTTCCGTTAAGATAGATAAGTTAAATACAATAATGACAAACGTGTTATTAGTGCCGGAGTTAGAGAGCAATATTCTGTCAGTTAAGAAACTTAATGAAATGAATTACACTGTAATATTTGAAAAAGGGAAGTGTAACATTGTAAAGGGACGTGAGGTCTGTATGCAAGGATTTCTAAAAGACTCTCTTTTCTATGTGCAATGCAGACACGCAGGGTGTGCTACACTGAAAGCTCATAGCAAGTCACATGAGAACTGCGTACATGACTGGCACAGAAAGTTAGGGCACGTTCATTATGAAACAATAGAGAAAACCCCAAAGCATAGTGAAGACATGAAATAGCGGGAATGTGGAGAATATTATGAGTGTAATGCATGTAGCCAAGCGAAAGCCAAAATAGCAAACATTAACAAGGAAGCAGAGAGCACAACAGATGCACCATATCAATTGATTCACGTAGACCTGACAGGACCATTTGAAAAGTCGCAAGGGGGTGCAAAGTATTTTATGGTCATTGTAGATGATTACTCCAGGTTTAGCAATGTGTATCTGCTTAAAAGGAAAAATGAAGCAGAAGGGAAACTAAAGATGTTTATCAAGAAGATAGAGACGCAACACGGTGTTACAATTAAGCGCATATGATGTGATCAGGGGGGAGAATTTACAAGTAAAGCCTTGAGAGATTTCTTGGAAGAGAAAGGCATAGAACAAACCTTTACTACCCCATGTTCACCGGTTCAGGATGGGACCGCAAAGATAAGAAGTGTGTCACTGAAAGAGGTGACAAAAGCAATGCCAACATATTCTGTGTTGCCTAATGCATTTTGGGGAGAATGCATGATGTATGCAGTGTATATTCAGAATAGGGTGCTGCATAGAGTCATTGGAAAGTCACCGTATGAAAAGTTAACAGGCAGAAAGCCGAGGCTGAATCACATAGTGAGATTTAGGGCTAGGTGCTGGGTGCACATTCCCAAAAGTAAAAGACGAGGGAAGTTGGCTCCAAATGCTCAAAAAGGGAATGTGATTGGATTTCAGAATGCCTATTATAGAGTATGGGTTCCCAGTCAAAGACAGGTAGTCTTAAGTCGAAGCATAAAGGTATCAGAAATGGATTGGGATACATATGTTGCTTTGAATGGTTCGTCAAATGCACCCACAGTACATGACAGAGAAACAGGGGTAAAAGAAGAAGACACTGAAAAACCTGGTAAAAGTGACAATCAAATGTTGAGACGTTCTGAAAGGGCAAATTTGGGTGTGCCGCCTGACAGATTTAGGATTGCCACAGTTAAGGGTAATGAAGCACACACACACAGGGAAATGGATCCTGACACATTGTACTTAGAGTGTGTAAAACCCAAAGTGATAAACTGATGATGTTTGTAAAACCTCTGTGAAATAAAGGAACAAAGAAAAGTAAATGTACACTGAACTGAAACATGTAACGGAAATGTATTGATGCAGTGTTGAAATGTATTTACTGTCTGTTTAATGAATGTAAAAAAGGGGATGGATGTGTGCACGTTATAGCCTTTGTGGAAAAAGGTGGGAACTGTTGACCATTGAGCAGTACAGTCTGGAGTTTTTCCACAAGACTATGGCAGAGCTAAGCAGAGCAGGGGTTAAGCTGCTTACTGAAGCTTGCCAGGCAGCCAAGGCCAACACCTGGCATTGGCAAGGGCAACCATCCTGATAAAGGCTGGAAAGCGAAACCACCAGAGTGTGGGGGGAAAGTTTATGGAGAGGAACATGGAGCTGGATTGTATGTGTCTGAGGCTTGTGTCTAACTCAAGTAAAGGACTCTTAAAACTTTCAGAAGTCTGCACTTGTCTCTGTTCTCTGGTTCACTCACTGCCGGGTAACAACGGAATTGGGCACTCGCTTATTCACACGACGACATAAAGATCCATCTATCCCAGTCCTCAGAGGGGACAGGACTAAGTCTGTTCTGTCCAAGTGGCGTCACTAAGGTTGGTGTCACCTGGTGCAGTAACTCATGGTGTCACCCCATGGACCTCCTCCCGTACCAGACCTAGGGTGCCTAGGGGCAGGGCAGCTCTGGGTGACACCCCCCTCTCATGGTGTCACCCTGGTGCGGTCTGCACTCCCTGCACCCAGCTAGTGATGCCGCTGAGTAAACCCATTGAAGTTTACAGGCACAACTACCTGTAGGCCATTAATTTCAGTGGGCCTACTCCAAACAGGGCTTCACTGGAGACAACTCACAGGATTCAACTAAATCCTACTCACAGCAGACTCTCTAAAGTTAATGCATCTAAGTTGGCCATGTCAACTAACTTCAATAGGTCTACTCTGAATAGGTCTAGCATGGAATATAATCCATGGTGTGTATGCTGCCCCCTCCAGCCATTCTTGCCAGTACCTTTCAAGCACCTTCCCACCCCTTGATGCCACCCCAATCCCAATGTGGTGTGGCAGTTAGAGCGCCGGACTGGGACCTGGGCAACCAGGGTTCAAATCCCCACTGTCCCATGAAGCTCACCGGGTGACCTTGAGCCTATCACTGGCTCTCAGGCTAACCTACCTCACAGGGTTGTCCTGAGAATAAAACAGAGAGAGAGGAGACCCGCCTAGGCCTCCTTGGAGTAAAGGCAGGATAGAAATGTAATAAAGAGATAAATAAAAAAACAAAGAAATATGTACCCTCCACAAGGCCTCCTTGGCGGCGGCGAGCAGCCCCTTGACCACTTTCCTATGGAACTCCTGCAGGTTCTCAAAATACTCGTCCTCCTCGTCCTGGTCATGGGCGAAGAGCGAGTCCAGCAGTGCTTTCCAGCCACACACCTCCAAGGCCCAGGTCAGGTACCTCTCCAAGCGGTGGCACAGCACCTCCAGCTCCGCCTTGGCCAGCACTGGACTGCTGAGGAAGAGCAGCACCCACAGGCCACTGTAGCCACCCAGGGCCGGGGGCAGGGCTGGGAAGCAAGGCTCCAGCGGCGGGTTCAAGGCCGCCAGCTGCCGGTGGATGCCCTGCAAGGGCTGTGGGGAGTACAAGCTGGCCCAGCTCATCTGCTGCGAGTCGCCACCACCACTGCTTGCTCCTCCTGCAAGGTCCAGTTGTGGCAGTTCGTCACCGCGAACTTGCTCTCAATGCCGTTCGCGCCCTTCCCTCACTGCGCTCATGCCTCCCTCATGCGTTAGCACGCTGCCCGCACGCTGCACAAGCAGGGCAGCTCTCTGCCATCTCCCTGCCCCACTTCCTGGTGCCTAGGGGCGGGACGGCTCTGGGTGACACCCCCCTCTCATGGTATCACCCTGGTGCAGTCCGCACTCCCCGCACCCGGCTAGTGACGCTGCTGTTCTGTCCCATTTCCAGGTAGATTTTTAAGGGGAAATCTTTAAAAATCCATCCAGAAACATATATTTAAAAACAATTTAAACACAGGTGGCAGCCATGTTTTCTTCAGTCCATTATCCCAGGGAGTGATGGAACATCATCAAGCCTCCATCGCTTTCATGGGAACTTTCTCTAAATCATTCAAGGCACATGGCTGCAAGGATCCTCCCCCCACCGTGCTCTAGCTCCTCATGCTGGGGATGACTAAATATAATATTTTTGACGGGGAAGTTTTTTGGGAGGGAAAGAGAAGCAGCACATAACCCTCAGACAGTATTGTAATGGAACTCACACAACTGTGGATTCTGCGGTGGACCATTGAGCTGATCCAGGTCCTGATCCACCCTGGACTGGATCAGGTGAGTCCACTTTGGATTCCTCTTCTATCCCTAGTCAACTTGGAGATTGTTGGAAATTTTTTTAAAAAAATCTGGAACAGTTTTTATATTGTTTGTAATTATTTTTTAGAATGTTTTTGTTGTTATTGTTTTGTGATGTGTTTGCTGTCTTGGGCTCCTTCGAGAGGAAGGGTGGGGCATACATTCAATCATCATCATCATCCTTAGTGAGGACCACCTGGTGCCTTCATTGACATCTTTTCAGTGACAGGTGGAAAGTTACCTTTTTTCCCTGCCATCTGAAAGACTGAAATGATATGGTCTGTTATTAGTATGCTGAAAAAGCTTCCTATGGCTGCATTGGGATGTTGTTGCTTTATTGTTTTGCTTTTATAACATGATATATTTGTTCTTGTTTTTAGCCTTGTTGTAAGTCACTTGGAGACCTTTGGGTAACAAGCGACTAATAAATCTAATAAATCATCATCATCGGACACACCTGATGCACATATCACACTGGGTTGCTACATGTGCCTGAACCCAATGTTTTATTCAAAAGCAGCAGTGTGCAGTCATAATCTTATGGAGAGGAACCTTGTCTGGAACAAAAACTTGGGCTACTTGAAGTTGTCATAAAAGTGCTTTTTTCTTTGTGGCATAAGCACTAGATCATTTTGTCTGAACCTGAGAATCACCTGTAGGAAAGGCGGGAAACCATACTAACTTCAAAGCATGAAAAGTTAATTTCTCACTTGTTTGCTTTGTTTATATCATGAGTGGTCAGGGAAAACAATATATATAAATAAATTGTTTACAGATAAAAATGTATCTATATATGTATATGTATACACACACACTTTTTTTTACAAACCAGACTCTGCCTTCCCCTGGTCCCTTTGTTTTGCTCTGGAACTTGGCCTTTGTTTGATTTGGCACCCCCTTCTGGCCCACGTGGACTGACAGCCAATTCCTCCCAAGCCCAAGAACCTGACTGCCTGGAGCAGTGGTAGCCAATGTGGTGCCCTCCAGATATCTAGACTACAGTTCCCATCATCCCTGAACAATAGCTTTGCTAGCTGGAGCTGATAGGAGGTGTAGTCCAAAACATCTGGAGGGAACCATGTTGACAATCTCTGATGTCAGACGACTCTGTTCCCAGTGGTGGCCAGCAAAATATATGCATGTACTCTCAAGCAAGACATGAGGGAGACAATCAAATCTCATCTGCTCATAAATCTCTCTCTCTCTCTCTCTCTCTCTCTCTCTCTCTCTCTCTCACACACACACACACACACACACACACACACACACACATATACTGGCCATACATTTATGAGAGGTAATCCTTATCATATGGGGAGGAATAAGCATACATGATTTCTCTTCACAACATAATATATGGGATGGAAAATACTGTTCATCAGTGGTGTGGAACCAGTGGTCCTCCAGATGTTTTGGACTACAACTCTCATTATCCCTCATCATCAAACAGGTGTTGATGGGCAACTTCAAGGACCCTGCTCTTCCTTCTTATGGTTCTTTATCCTTAAATAGCCCTTAAAACAGTGGATGCCTTCAAATAGAGGGCTATGCTCTGTAAAGTAGGACACACATGGCCACCCTAGATGGGAGCTGGAGTCCAGAAATACCTGGAAGGCTAACCACATATATACAACCACATGAAGTCTACTTTGCCCCCTCTTTTTTTGGAAAAGGAAGAACTGTAGATGAAGAATAGGCAGCAAAGGTATGTACAACAGACCTTGTGCTTCTAAGTACATTGGAAGCTGCTTTATACCAGGTGGTACTATTTCCCATCTAGTCCAATGTTTTCTACTCTGACAGGCAGCAGCTTTCCATGGTCTCAGCCCAAGGTCTTTTCCTTCACCTGCTATACAACCTTATAGCTAGAGATGCCAGAAATTGAATATTGGACTTTATGCTTGCAAAAGAGCTATGAGGATTCTAAATGTTAGTGCTATCACAAGGGTGGGAAACATTTTTCAACCCAAGAGCCACATTCCCTCCTGGACAATCTTCCAGGGGCCACATGCCAATGGTGGGTGGGATCAGCGGCAAAAGTGGGCAAATCAAGAAATGTAAATATTACCTTTGCACAGTAGGCTAGTTTCTACATACCCTCTTGCACACCTGTCTCTGTCTTCCATCTACACAAACAAGAGGATTATCAGAGTTCAAGAGGTCATTCCAGTCAGGCAAAACCCTCACGCAATCAGGGCTAGTGAGGGGTGTGGCCCAGGGAGAGGAAGTATGACTGGGGAGGAAGCATGCCTGGGGATAGTCCAGAAGCCTGGAAGGCTACATTTAGCCCCTGGGCTTAAGGTTCCCAACCCCTCTGCTATAGCTAGTGAAGACGAAGGAAT